>NC_134357.1:226811234-227073734 GCF_048569485.1 Anomaloglossus baeobatrachus
AAACACTGAGTGAACTTAGTGGCATCCTAAACGTGGCTATTGGACTTCTGTATAGTCCCACTAGTGCAAAGATATTTGCAGCACGTCTGCCTGCATTGCACACTCCAACTCATTGTTACTAAGCCATTATACTAGCAAACACTGAGTGAACTTAGTGGCATCCTAAACGTGGCTGTTGGACTGCTGTATTGCCCCAGTAGTGCAAAGATATTTGCAGCATGTCTGCCTGCATTGCACACTAAAACTCATTGTTACTAAGCCATTATACTAGCAAACACTGAGTGAACTTAGTGGCATCCTAAACGTGGCTATTGGACTTATGTATAGTCCCACTAGTGCAAAGATATTTGCAGCACGTCTGCCTGCATTGCACACTAAAACTCATTGTTACTAAGCCATTATACTAGCAAACACTGAGTGAACTTAGTGGCATCATAAAAGTGGCTGTTGGACTGCTGTATTGCCCCAGTAGTGCAAAGATATTTGCAGCACGTCTGCCTGCATTGCACACTAAAACTCATTGTTACTAAGCCATTATACTAGCAAACACTGAGTGAACTTTGTGGCATCCTAAACGTGGCTATTGGACTTCTGTATAGTCCCACTAGTGCAAAGATATTTGCAGCACGTCTGCCTGCATTGCACACTCCAACTCATTGTTACTAAGCTATTATACTAGCAAACACTGAGTGAACTTAGTGGCATCCTAAACGTGGCTGTTGGCCTGCTGTATTGCCCCAGTAGTGCAAAGATATTTGCAGCACGTCTGCCTGCATTGCACACTCAAACTCATTGTTACTAAGCCATTATACTAGCAAACACTGAGTGAACTTAGTGGCATCCTAAACGTGGCTATTGGACTTCTGTATAGTCCCACTAGTGCAAAGATATTTGCAGCACGTCTGCCTGCATTGCACACTCCAACTCATTGTTACTAAGCCATTATACTAGCAAACACTGAGTGAACTTAGTGGCATCCTAAACGTGGCTGTTGGACTGCTGTATTGCCCCAGTAGTGCAAAGATATTTGCAGCACGTCTGCCTGCATTGCACACTCAAACTCATTGTTACTAAGCCATTATACTAGCAAACACTGAGTGAACTTAGTGGCATCCTAAACAAGGCTATTGGACTTCTGTATAGTCCCACTAGTGCAAAGATATTTGCAGCACGTCTGCCTGCATTGCACACTCCAACTCATTGTTACTAAGCCATTATACTAGCAAATACTGAGGGAACTTAGTGGCATCCTAAACGTGGCTGTTGGACTGCTGTATTGCCCCAGTAGTGCAAAGATATTTGCAGCACGTCTGCCTGCATTGCACGCTAAAACTCATTGTTACTAAGCCATTATACTAGCAAACACTGAGTGAACTTAGTGGCATCCTAAACGTGGCTGTTGGACTGCTGTATTGCCCCAGTAGTGCAAAGATATTTGCAGCACGTCTGCCTGCATTGTACACTAAAACTCATTGTTACTAAGCCATTATACTAGCAAACACTGAGTGAACTTAGTGGCATCCTAAACATGGCTATTGGACTTCTGTATAGTCCCACTAGTGCAGAGATATTTGCAGCACGTCTGCCTGCATTGCACACTCCAACTCATTGTTACTAAGCCATTATACTAGCAAACACTGAGTGAACTTAGTGGCATCCTAAACGTGGCTGTTGGACTGCTGTATTGCCTCAGTAGTGCAAAGATATTTGCAGCACGTATGCCTGCATTGCACACTAAAACTCATTGTTACTAAGCCATTATACTAGCAAACACTGAGTGAACTTAGTGGCATCCTAAACGTGGCTGTTGGACTGCTGTATTGCCCCAGTAGTGCAAAGATATTTGCAGCACGTCTGCCTGCATTGCACACTAAAACTCATTGTTACTAAGCCATTATACTAGCAAACAGTGAGTGAACTTAGTGGCATCCTAAACGTGGCTGTTGGACTGCTGTATTGCCCCAGTAGTGCAAAGATATTTGCAGCACGTCTGCCTGCATTGCACACTAAAACTCATTGTTACTAAGCCATTATACTAGCAAACACTGAGTGAACTTAGTGGCATCCTAAACGTGGCTGTTGGACTGCTGTATTGCCCCAGTAGTGCAAAGATATTTGCAGCACGTCTGCCTGCATTGCACAATAAAACTCATTGTTATTAAGCCATTATACTAGCAAACACTGAGTGAATTTAGTGGCATCCTAAACGTGGCTATTGGACTTCTGTATAGTCCCACTAGTACAAAGATATTTGCAGCACGTCTGCCTGCATTGCACACTCCAACTCATTGTTACTAAGCCATTATACAAGCAAACACTGAGTGAACTTAGTGGCATCCTAAACGTGGCTGCTGGACATCTGTATCGTCCCACAAGTGCAAAGATAATTGCAGCACGTCTGCCCTTTTGCACACTAAAACTCATTGTTACTAAGCCATTATACTAGCAAACACTGAGTGAACCTAGTGGCATCCTAAACGTGGCTGTTGGACTGCTGTATTGCCCCAGTAGTGCAAAGATATTTGCAGCACGTCTGCCTGCATTGCACACTAAAACTCATTGTTACTAAGCCATTATACTAGCAAACACTGAGTGAACTTAGTGGCATCCTAAACGTGGCTATTGGACTGCTGTATTGCCCCAGTAGTGCAAAAATATTTGCAGCACGTCTGCCTGCATTGCACACTAAAACTCATTGTTACTAAGCCATTATACTAGCAAACACTGAATGAACTTAGTGGTATCCTAAACGTGGCTATTGGACTTCTGTATAGTCCCACTAGTGAAAAGATATTTGCAGCACGTCTGCCTGCATTGCACACTAAAACTCATTGTTACTAAGCCATTATACTAGCAAACACTGAGTGAACTTAGTGGCATCATAAAAGTGGCTGTTGGACTACTGTATTGCCCCAGTAGTGCAAAGATATTTGCAGCACGTCTGCCTGCATTGCACACTAAAACTCATTGTTACTAAGCCATTTTACTAGCAAACACTGAGTGAACTTAGTGGCATCCTAAACGTGGCTGTTGGACTTCTGTATCGTCCCACTAGTGCAAAGATATTTGCAGCACGTCTGCCTGCATTGCACACTAAAACTCATTGTTATTAAGCCATTGTACTAGCAAACACTGAGTGAACTTAGTGGCATCCTAAACATGGCTATTGGACTTCTGTATAGTCCCACTAGTACAAAGATATTTGCAGCACGTCTGCCTGCATTGCACACTAAAACTCATTGTTACTAAGCCATTATACTAGCAAACACTGAGTGAACCTAGTGGCATCCTAAACGTGGCTGTTGGACTGCTGTATTGCCCCAGTAGTGCAAAGATATTTGCAGCACGTCTGCCTGCATTGCACACTAAAACTCATTGTTACTAAGCCATTATACTAGCAAACACTGAGTGAACTTAGTGGCATCCTAAACGTGGCTCTTGGACTGCTGTATTGCCCCAGTAGTGCAAAGATATTTGCAGCACGTCTGCCTGCATTGCACACTCCAACTCATTGTTAATAAGCCATTATACTAGCAAACACTGAGTGAACGTAGTGGCATCCTAAACGTGGCTATTGGACTTCTGTATAGTCCCACTAGTGCAAAGATATTTGCAGCACGTCTGCCTGCATTGCACACTCCAACTCATTGTTACTAAGCCATTATACTAGCAAACACTGAGTGAACTTAGTGGCATCCTAAACGTGGCTGTTGGACTGCTGTATTGCCCCAGTAGTGCAAAGATATTTTCAGCACGTCTGCCTGCATTGCACACTAAAACTCATTGTTACTAAGCCATTATACTAGCAAACACTGAGTGAACTTAGTGGCATCCTAAACGTGGCTGTTGGACTGCTGTATTGCCCCAGTAGTGCAAAGATATTTGCAGCACGTCTGCCTGCATTGCACACTAAAACTCATTGTTACTAAGCCATTATACTAGCAAACACTGAATGAACTTAGTGGCATCCTAAATGTGGCTATTGGACTTCTGTATAGTCCCACTAGTGCAAAGATATTTGCAGCACGTCTGCCTGCATTGCACACTAAAACTCATTGTTACTAAGCCATTATACTAGCAAACACTGAATGAACTTAGTGGCATCCTAAACGTGGCTATTGGACTTCTGTATAGTCCCACTAGTGCAAAGATATTTGCAGCACGTCTGCCTGCATTGCACACTAAAACTCATTGTTACTAAGCCATTATACTAGCAAACACTGAGTGAACTTAGTGGCATCATAAAAGTGGCTGTTGGACTGCTGTATTGCCCCAGTAGTGCAAAGATATTTGCAGCACGTCTGCCTGCATTGCACACTAAAACTCATTGTTACTAAGCCATTTTACTAGCAAACACTGAGTGAACTTAGTGGCATCCTAAACGTGGCTGTTGGACTTCTGTATCGTCCCACTAGTGCAAAGATATTTGCAGCACGTCTGCCTGCATTGCACACGAAAACTCATTGTTATTAAGCCATTGTACTAGCAAACACTGAGTGAACTTAGTGGCATCCTAAACATGGCTATTGGACTTCTGTATAGTCCCACTAGTACAAAGATATTTGCAGCACGTCTGCCTGCATTGCACACTAAAACTCATTGTTACTAAGCCATTATACTAGCAAACACTGAGTGAACCTAGTGGCATCCTAAACGTGGCTGTTGGACTGCTGTATTGCCCCAGTAGTGCAAAGATATTTGCAGCACGTCTGCCTGCATTGCACACTAAAACTCATTGTTACTAAGCCATTATACTAGCAAACACTGAGTGAACTTAGTGGCATCCTAAACGTGGCTCTTGGACTGCTGTATTGCCCCAGTAGTGCAAAGATATTTGCAGCACGTCTGCCTGCATTGCACACTCCAACTCATTGTTAATAAGCCATTATACTAGCAAACACTGAGTGAACGTAGTGGCATCCTAAACGTGGCTATTGGACTTCTGTATAGTCCCACTAGTGCAAAGATATTTGCAGCACGTCTGCCTGCATTGCACACTCCAACTCATTGTTACTAAGCCATTATACTAGCAAACACTGAGTGAACTTAGTGGCATCCTAAACGTGGCTGTTGGACTGCTGTATTGCCCCAGTAGTGCAAAGATATTTTCAGCACGTCTGCCTGCATTGCACACTAAAACTCATTGTTACTAAGCCATTATACTAGCAAACACTGAGTGAACTTAGTGGCATCCTAAACGTGGCTGTTGGACTGCTGTATTGCCCCAGTAGTGCAAAGATATTTGCAGCACGTCTGCCTGCATTGCACACTAAAACTCATTGTTACTAAGCCATTATACTAGCAAACACTGAATGAACTTAGTGGCATCCTAAATGTGGCTATTGGACTTCTGTATAGTCCCACTAGTGCAAAGATATTTGCAGCACGTCTGCCTGCATTGCACACTAAAACTCATTTTTACTAAGCCATTATACTAGCAAACACTGAGTGAACTTAGTGGCATCATAAAAGTGGCTGTTGGACTGCTGTATTGCCCCAGTAGTGCAAAGATATTTGCAGCACGTCTGCCTGCATTGCACACTAAAACTCATTGTTATTAAGCCATTATACTAGCAAACACTGAGTGAACTTAGTGGCATCCTAAACGTGGCTATTGGACTTCTGTATAGTCCCACCAGTACAAAGATATTTGCAGCACATCTGCCTGCATTGCACACTCCAACTCATTGTTACTAAGCCATTATACAAGCAAACACTGAGTGAACTTAGTGGCATCCTAAACGTGGCTGTTGGACTTCTGTATCGTCCCACAAGTGCAAAGATATTTGCAGCATGTCTGCCCTTTTGCACACTAAAACTCAATGTTACTAAGCCATTATACTAGCAAACACTGAGTGAACTTAGTGGCATACTAAACGTGGCTCTTGGACTGCTGTATTGCCCCAGTAGTGCAAAGATATTTGCAGCACGTCTGCCTGCATTGCACACTCCAACTCATTGTTACTAAGCCATTATACTAGCAAACTCTGAGTGAACGTAGAGGCATCCTAAACGTGGCTATTGGACTTCTGTATAGTCCCACTAGTGCAAAGATATTTGCAGCACGTCTGCCTGCATTGCACACTCCAACTCATTGTTACTAAGCCATTATACTAGCAAACACTGAGTGAACTTAGTGGCATCCTAAACGTGGCTGTTGGACTGCTGTATTGCCCCAGTAGTGCAAAGATATTTGCAGCACGTCTGCCTGCATTGCACACTAAAACTCATTGTTACTAAGCCATTATACTAGCAAACACTGAGTGAACTTAGTGGCATCCTAAATGTGGCTATTGGACTTCTGTATAGTCCCACTAGTGCAAAGATATTTGCAGCACGTCTGCCTGCATTGCACACTAAAACTCATTTTTACTAAGCCATTATACTAGCAAACACTGAGTGAACTTAGTGGCATCATAAAAGTGGCTGTTGGACTGCTGTATTGCCCCAGTAGTGCAAAGATATTTGCAGCACGTCTGCCTGCATTGCACACTAAAACTCATTGTTATTAAGCCATTATACTAGCAAACACTGAGTGAACTTAGTGGCATCCTAAACGTGGCTATTGGACTTCTGTATAGTCCCACCAGTACAAAGATATTTGCAGCACATCTGCCTGCATTGCACACTCCAACTCATTGTTACTAAGCCATTATACAAGCAAACACTGAGTGAACTTAGTGTCATCCTAAACGTGGCTGTTGGACTTCTGTATCGTCCCACAAGTGCAAAGATATTTGCAGCATGTCTGCCCTTTTGCACACTAAAACTCAATGTTACTAAGCCATTATACTAGCAAACACTGAGTGAACCTAGTGGCATCCTAAACGTGGCTGTTGGACTGCTGTATTGCCCCAGTAGTGCAAAGATATTTGCAGCACGTCTGCCTGCATTGCACACTAAAACTCATTGTTACTAAGCTATTATACTAGCAAACACTGAGTGAACTTAGTGGCATCCTAAACGTGGCTATTGGACTTCTGTATAGTCCCACTAGTGCAAAGATATTTGCAGCACGTCTGCCTGCATTGCACACTCCAACTCATTGTTACAAAGTCATTATACTAGCAAACACTGAGTGAACTTAGTGGCATCCTAAACGTGGCTATTGGACTTCTGTATAGTCCCACTAGTGCAAAGATATTTGCAGCACGTCTGCCTGCATTGCACACTCCAACTCATTGTTACTAAGCCATTATACTAGCAAACACTGAGTGAACTTAGTGGCATCCTAAACGTGGCTGTTGGACTGCTGTATTGCCCCAGTAGTGCAAAGATATTTTCAGCACGTCTGCCTGCATTGCACACTAAAACTCATTGTTACTAAGCCATTATACTAGCAAACACTGAGTCAACTTAGTGGCATCCTAAACGTGGCTGTTGGACTGCTGTATTGCCCCAGTAGTGCAAAGATATTTGCAGCACGTCTGCCTGCATTGCACACTAAAACTCATTGTTACTAAGCCATTATACTAGCAAACACTGAATGAACTTAGTGGCATCCTAAATGTGGCTATTGGACTTCTGTATAGTCCCACTAGTGCAAAGATATTTGCAGCACGTCTGCCTGCATTGCACACTAAAACTCATTTTTACTAAGCCATTATACTAGCAAACACTGAGTGAACTTAGTGGCATCATAAAAGTGGCTGTTGGACTGCTGTATTGCCCCAGTAGTGCAAAGATATTTGCAGCACGTTTGCCTGCATTGCACACTAAAACTCATTGTTATTAAGCCATTATACTAGCAAACACTGAGTAAACTTAGTGGCATCCTAAACGTGGCTATTGGACTTCTGTATAGTCCCACCAGTACAAAGATATTTGCAGCACATCTGCCTGCATTGCACACTCCAACTCATTGTTACTAAGCCAATATACAAGCAAACACTGAGTGAACTTAGTGGCATTCTAAACGTGGCTGTTGGACTTCTGTATCGTCCCACAAGTGCAAAGATATTTGCAGCATGTCTGCCCTTTTGCACAGTAAAACTCATTGTTACTAAGCCATTATACTAGCAAACACTGAGTGAACGTAGTGGCATCCTAAACGTGGCTATTGGACTTCTGTATAGTCCCACTAGTGCAAAGATATTTGCAGCACGTCTGCCTGCATTGCACACTCCAACTCATTGTTACTAAGCCATTATACTAGCAAACACTGAGTGAACTTAGTGGCATCCTAAACGTGGCTGTTGGACTGCTGTATTGCCCCAGTAGTGCAAAGATATTTGCAGCACGTCTGCCTGCATTGCACACTAAAACTCATTGTTACTAAGCCATTATACTAGCAAACACTGAGTGAACTTAGTGGCATCCTAAATGTGGCTATTGGACTTCTGTATAGTCCCACTAGTGCAAAGATATTTGCAGCACGTCTGCCTGCATTGCACACTAAAACTCATTTTTACTAAGCCATTATACTAGTAAACACTGAGTGAACTTAGTGGCATCATAAAAGTGGCTGTTGGACTGCTGTATTGCCCCAGTAGTGCAAAGATATTTGCAGCACGTCTGCCTGCATTGCACACTAAAACTCATTGTTATTAAGCCATTATACTAGCAAACACTGAGTGAACTTAGTGGCATCCTAAACGTGGCTATTGGACTTCTGTATAGTCCCACCAGTACAAAGATATTTGCAGCACATCTGCCTGCATTGCACACTAAAACTCATTGTTACTAAGCCATTTTACTAGCAAACACTGAGTGAACTTAGTGGCATCCTAAACGTGGCTGTTGGACTTCTGTATCGTCCCACTAGTGCAAAGATATTTGCAGCACGTCTGCCTGCATTGCACACGAAAACTCATTGTTATTAAGCCATTGTACTAGCAAACACTGAGTGAACTTAGTGGCATCCTAAACATGGCTATTGGACTTCTGTATAGTCCCACTAGTACAAAGATATTTGCAGCACGTCTGCCTGCATTGCACACTAAAACTCATTGTTACTAAGCCATTATACTAGCAAACACTGAGTGAACCTAGTGGCATCCTAAACGTGGCTGTTGGACTGCTGTATTGCCCCAGTAGTGCAAAGATATTTGCAGCACGTCTGCCTGCATTGCACACTAAAACTCATTGTTACTAAGCCATTATACTAGCAAACACTGAGTGAACTTAGTGGCATCCTAAACGTGGCTCTTGGACTGCTGTATTGCCCCAGTAGTGCAAAGATATTTGCAGCACGTCTGCCTGCATTGCACACTCCAACTCATTGTTAATAAGCCATTATACTAGCAAACACTGAGTGAACGTAGTGGCATCCTAAACGTGGCTATTGGACTTCTGTATAGTCCCACTAGTGCAAAGATATTTGCAGCACGTCTGCCTGCATTGCACACTCCAACTCATTGTTACTAAGCCATTATACTAGCAAACACTGAGTGAACTTAGTGGCATCCTAAACGTGGCTGTTGGACTGCTGTATTGCCCCAGTAGTGCAAAGATATTTTCAGCACATCTGCCTGCATTGCACACTAAAACTCATTGTTACTAAGCCATTATACTAGCAAACACTGAGTGAACTTAGTGGCATCCTAAACGTGGCTGTTGGACTGCTGTATTGCCCCAGTAGTGCAAAGATATTTGCAGCACGTCTGCCTGCATTGCACACTAAAACTCATTGTTACTAAGCCATTATACTAGCAAACACTGAATGAACTTAGTGGCATCCTAAATGTGGCTATTGGACTTCTGTATAGTCCCACTAGTGCAAAGATATTTGCAGCACGTCTGCCTGCATTGCACACTAAAACTCATTTTTACTAAGCCATTATACTAGCAAACACTGAGTGAACTTAGTGGCATCATAAAAGTGGCTGTTGGACTGCTGTATTGCCCCAGTAGTGCAAAGATATTTGCAGCACGTCTGCCTGCATTGCACACTAAAACTCATTGTTATTAAGCCATTATACTAGCAAACACTGAGTGAACTTAGTGGCATCCTAAACGTGGCTATTGGACTTCTGTATAGTCCCACCAGTACAAAGATATTTGCAGCACATCTGCCTGCATTGCACACTCCAACTCATTGTTACTAAGCCATTATACAAGCAAACACTGAGTGAACTTAGTGGCATCCTAAACGTGGCTGTTGGACTTCTGTATCGTCCCACAAGTGCAAAGATATTTGCAGCATGTCTGCCCTTTTGCACACTAAAACTCAATGTTACTAAGCCATTATACTAGCAAACACTGAGTGAACTTAGTGGCATACTAAACGTGGCTCTTGGACTGCTGTATTGCCCCAGTAGTGCAAAGATATTTGCAGCACGTCTGCCTGCATTGCACACTCCAACTCATTGTTACTAAGCCATTATACTAGCAAACTCTGAGTGAACGTAGTGGCATCCTAAACGTGGCTATTGGACTTCTGTATAGTCCCACTAGTGCAAAGATATTTGCAGCACGTCTGCCTGCATTGCACACTCCAACTCATTGTTACTAAGCCATTATACTAGCAAACACTGAGTGAACTTAGTGGCATCCTAAACGTGGCTGTTGGACTGCTGTATTGCCCCAGTAGTGCAAAGATATTTGCAGCACGTCTGCCTGCATTGCACACTAAAACTCATTGTTACTAAGCCATTATACTAGCAAACACTGAGTGAACTTAGTGGCATCCTAAATGTGGCTATTGGACTTCTGTATAGTCCCACTAGTGCAAAGATATTTGCAGCACGTCTGCCTGCATTGCACACTAAAACTCATTTTTACTAAGCCATTATACTAGCAAACACTGAGTGAACTTAGTGGCATCATAAAAGTGGCTGTTGGACTGCTGTATTGCCCCAGTAGTGCAAAGATATTTGCAGCACGTCTGCCTGCATTGCACACTAAAACTCATTGTTATTAAGCCATTATACTAGCAAACACTGAGTGAACTTAGTGGCATCCTAAACGTGGCTATTGGACTTCTGTATAGTCCCACCAGTACAAAGATATTTGCAGCACATCTGCCTGCATTGCACACTCCAACTCATTGTTACTAAGCCATTATACAAGCAAACACTGAGTGAACTTAGTGTCATCCTAAACGTGGCTGTTGGACTTCTGTATCGTCCCACAAGTGCAAAGATATTTGCAGCATGTCTGCCCTTTTGCACACTAAAACTCAATGTTACTAAGCCATTATACTAGCAAACACTGAGTGAACCTAGTGGCATCCTAAACGTGGCTGTTGGACTGCTGTATTGCCCCAGTAGTGCAAAGATATTTGCAGCACGTCTGCCTGCATTGCACACTAAAACTCATTGTTACTAAGCTATTATACTAGCAAACACTGAGTGAACTTAGTGGCATCCTAAACGTGGCTATTGGACTTCTGTATAGTCCCACTAGTGCAAAGATATTTGCAGCACGTCTGCCTGCATTGCACACTCCAACTCATTGTTACAAAGCCATTATACTAGCAAACACTGAGTGAACTTAGTGGCATCCTAAACGTGGCTATTGGACTTCTGTATAGTCCCACTAGTGCAAAGATATTTGCAGCACGTCTGCCTGCATTGCACACTCCAACTCATTGTTACTAAGCCATTATACTAGCAAACACTGAGTGAACTTAGTGGCATCCTAAACGTGGCTGTTGGACTGCTGTATTGCCCCAGTAGTGCAAAGATATTTTCAGCACGTCTGCCTGCATTGCACACTAAAACTCATTGTTACTAAGCCATTATACTAGCAAACACTGAGTCAACTTAGTGGCATCCTAAACGTGGCTGTTGGACTGCTGTATTGCCCCAGTAGTGCAAAGATATTTGCAGCACGTCTGCCTGCATTGCACACTAAAACTCATTGTTACTAAGCCATTATACTAGCAAACACTGAATGAACTTAGTGGCATCCTAAATGTGGCTATTGGACTTCTGTATAGTCCCACTAGTGCAAAGATATTTGCAGCACGTCTGCCTGCATTGCACACTAAAACTCATTTTTACTAAGCCATTATACTAGCAAACACTGAGTGAACTTAGTGGCATCATAAAAGTGGCTGTTGGACTGCTGTATTGCCCCAGTAGTGCAAAGATATTTGCAGCAAGTTTGCCTGCATTGCACACTAAAACTCATTGTTATTAAGCCATTATACTAGCAAACACTGAGTAAACTTAGTGGCATCCTAAACGTGGCTATTGGACTTCTGTATAGTCCCACCAGTACAAAGATATTTGCAGCACATCTGCCTGCATTGCACACTCCAACTCATTGTTACTAAGCCAATATACAAGCAAACACTGAGTGAACTTAGTGGCATTCTAAACGTGGCTGTTGGACTTCTGCATCGTCCCACAAGTGCAAAGATATTTGCAGCATGTCTGCCCTTTTGCACAGTAAAACTCATTGTTACTAAGCCATTATACTAGCAAACACTGAGTGAACGTAGTGGCATCCTAAACGTGGCTATTGGACTTCTGTATAGTCCCACTAGTGCAAAGATATTTGCAGCACGTCTGCCTGCATTGCACACTCCAACTCATTGTTACTAAGCCATTATACTAGCAAACACTGAGTGAACTTAGTGGCATCCTAAACGTGGCTGTTGGACTGCTGTATTGCCCCAGTAGTGCAAAGATATTTGCAGCACGTCTGCCTGCATTGCACACTAAAACTCATTGTTACTAAGCCATTATACTAGCAAACACTGAGTGAACTTAGTGGCATCCTAAATGTGGCTATTGGACTTCTGTATAGTCCCACTAGTGCAAAGATATTTGCAGCACGTCTGCCTGCATTGCACACTAAAACTCATTTTTACTAAGCCATTATACTAGTAAACACTGAGTGAACTTAGTGGCATCATAAAAGTGGCTGTTGGACTGCTGTATTGCCCCAGTAGTGCAAAGATATTTGCAGCACGTCTGCCTGCATTGCACACTAAAACTCATTGTTATTAAGCCATTATACTAGCAAACACTGAGTGAACTTAGTGGCATCCTAAACGTGGCTATTGGACTTCTGTATAGTCCCACCAGTACAAAGATATTTGCAGCACATCTGCCTGCATTGCACACTCCAACTCATTGTTACTAAGCCATTATACAAGCAAACACTGAGTGAACTTAGTGGCATCCTAAACGTGGCTGTTGGACTTCTGTATCGTCCCACAAGTGCAAAGATATTTGCAGCATGTCTGCCCTTTTGCACACTAAAACTCAATGTTACTAAGCCATTATACTAGCAAACACTGAGTGAACTTAGTGGCATCCTAAACGTGGCTCTTGGACTGCTGTATTGCCCCAGTAGTGCAAAGATATTTGCAGCACGTCTGCCTGCATTGCACACTCCAACTCATTGTTACTAAGCCATTATACTAGCAAACTCTGAGTGAACGTAGTGGCATCCTAAACGTGGCTATTGGACTTCTGTATAGTCCCACTAGTGCAAAGATATTTGCAGCACGTCTGCCTGCATTGCACACTAAAACTCATTGTTACTAAGCCATTATACTAGCAAACACTGAGTGAACTTAGTGGCATCCTAAACGTGGCTATTGGACTTCTGTATAGTCCCACCAGTACAAAGATATTTGCAGCACATCTGCCTGCATTGCACACTCCAACTCATTGTTACTAAGCCATTATACAAGCAAACACTGAGTGAACTTAGTGGCATCCTAAACGTGGCTGTTGGACTTCTGTATCGTCCCACAAGTGCAAAGATATTTGCAGCATGTCTGCCCTTTTGCACACTAAAACTCAATGTTACTAAGCCATTATACTAGCAAACACTGAGTGAACCTAGTGGCATCCTAAACGTGGCTGTTGGACTGCTGTATTGCCCCAGTAGTGCAAAGATATTTGCAGCACGTCTGCCTGCATTGCACACTAAAACTCATTGTTTCTAAGCTATTATACTAGCAAACACTGAGTGAACTTAGTGGCATCCTAAACGTGGCTATTGGACTTCTGTATAGTCCCACTAGTGCAAAGATATTTGCAGCACGTCTGCCTGCATTGCACACTCAAACTCATTGTTACTAAGCCATTATACTAGCAAACACTGAGTGAACTTAGTGGCATCCTAAACGTGGCTGTTGGACTGCTGTATTGCCCCAGTAGTGCAAAGATATTTTCAGCACGTCTGCCTGCATTGCACACTAAAACTCATTGTTACTAAGCCATTATACTAGCAAACACTGAGTGAACTTAGTGGCATCCTAAACGTGGCTGTTGGACTGCTGTATTGCCCCAGTAGTGCAAAGATATTTGCAGCACGTCTGCCTGCATTGCACACTAAAACTCATTGTTACTAAGCCATTATACTAGCAAACACTGAATGAACTTAGTGGCATCCTAAATGTGGCTATTGGACTTCTGTATAGTCCCACTAGTGCAAAGATATTTGCAGCACGTCTGCCTGCATTGCACACTAAAACTCATTTTTACTAAGCCATTATACTAGCAAACACTGAGTGAACTTAGTGGCATCATAAAAGTGGCTGTTGGACTGCTGTATTGCCCCAGTAGTGCAAAGATATTTGCAGCACGTCTGCCTGCATTGCACACTAAAACTCATTGTTATTAAGCCATTATACTAGCAAACACTGAGTAAACTTAGTGGCATCATAAACGTGGCTATTGGACTTCTGTATAGTCCCACCAGTACAAAGATATTTGCAGCACATCTGCCTGCATTGCACACTCCAACTCATTGTTACTAAGCCAATATACAAGCAAACACTGAGTGAACTTAGTGGCATCCTAAACGTGGCTGTTGGACTTCTGTATCGTCCCACAAGTGCAAAGATATTTGCAGCATGTCTGCCCTTTTGCACAGTAAAACTCATTGTTACTAAGCCATTATACTAGCAAACACTGAGTGAACGTAGTGGCATCCTAAACGTGGCTATTGGACTTCTGTATAGTCCCACTAGTGCAAAGATATTTGCAGCACGTCTGCCTGCATTGCACACTCCAACTCATTGTTACTAAGCCATTATACTAGCAAACACTGAGTGAACTTAGTGGCATCCTAAACGTGGCTGTTGGACTGCTGTATTGCCCCAGTAGTGCAAAGATATTTGCAGCACGTCTGCCTGCATTGCACACTAAAACTCATTGTTACTAAGCCATTATACTAGCAAACACTGAGTGAACTTAGTGGCATCCTAAATGTGGCTATTGGACTTCTGTATAGTCCCACTAGTGCAAAGATATTTGCAGCACGTCTGCCTGCATTGCACACTAAAACTCATTTTTACTAAGCCATTATACTAGTAAACACTGAGTGAACTTAGTGGCATCATAAAAGTGGCTGTTGGACTGCTGTATTGCCCCAGTAGTGCAAAGATATTTGCAGCACGTCTGCCTGCATTGCACACTAAAACTCATTGTTATTAAGCCATTATACTAGCAAACACTGAGTGAACTTAGTGGCATCCTAAACGTGGCTATTGGACTTCTGTATAGTCCCACCAGTACAAAGATATTTGCAGCACATCTGCCTGCATTGCACACTCCAACTCATTGTTACTAAGCCATTATACAAGCAAACACTGAGTGAACTTAGTGGCATCCTAAACGTGGCTGTTGGACTTCTGTATCGTCCCACAAGTGCAAAGATATTTGCAGCATGTCTGCCCTTTTGCACACTAAAACTCAATGTTACTAAGCCATTATACTAGCAAACACTGAGTGAACTTAGTGGCATCCTAAACATGGCTCTTGGACTGCTGTATTGCCCCAGTAGTGCAAAGATATTTGCAGCACGTCTGCCTGCATTGCACACTCCAACTCATTGTTACTAAGCCATTATACTAGCAAACTCTGAGTGAACGTAGTGGCATCCTAAACGTGGCTATTGGACTTCTGTATAGTCCCACTAGTGCAAAGATATTTGCAGCACGTCTGCCTGCATTGCACACTAAAACTCATTGTTACTAAGCCATTATACTAGCAAACACTGAGTGAACTTAGTGGCATCCTAAACGTGGCTATTGGACTTCTGTATAGTCCCACCAGTACAAAGATATTTGCAGCACATCTGCCTGCATTGCACACTCCAACTCATTGTTACTAAGCCATTATACAAGCAAACACTGAGTGAACTTAGTGGCATCCTAAACGTGGCTGTTGGACTTCTGTATCGTCCCACAAGTGCAAAGATATTTGCAGCATGTCTGCCCTTTTGCACACTAAAACTCAATGTTACTAAGCCATTATACTAGCAAACACTGAGTGAACCTAGTGGCATCCTAAACGTGGCTGTTGGACTGCTGTATTGCCCCAGTAGTGCAAAGATATTTGCAGCACGTCTGCCTGCATTGCACACTAAAACTCATTGTTTCTAAGCTATTATACTAGCAAACACTGAGTGAACTTAGTGGCATCCTAAACGTGGCTATTGGACTTCTGTATAGTCCCACTAGTGCAAAGATATTTGCAGCACGTCTGCCTGCATTGCACACTAAAACTCATTGTTACTAAGCCATTATACTAGCAAACACTGAGTGAACTTAGTGGCATCCTAAACGTGGCTGTTGGACTGCTGTATTGCCCCAGTAGTGCAAAGATATTTGCAGCACGTCTGCCTGCATTGCACACTAAAACTCATTGTTACTAAGCCATTATACTAGCAAACACTGAATGAACTTAGTGGCATCCTAAATGTGGCTATTGGACTTCTGTATAGTCCCACTAGTGCAAAGATATTTGCAGCACGTCTGCCTGCATTGCACACTAAAACTCATTTTTACTAAGCCATTATACCAGCAAACACTGAGTGAACTTAGTGGCATCATAAAAGTGGCTGTTGGACTGCTGTATTGCCCCAGTAGTGCAAAGATATTTGCAGCACGTCTGCCTGCATTGCACACTAAAACTCATTGTTATTAAGCCATTATACTAGCAAACACTGAGTAAACTTAGTGGCATCCTAAACGTGGCTATTGGACTTCTGTATAGTCCCACCAGTACAAAAATATTTGCAGCACATCTGCCTGCATTGCACACTCCAACTCATTGTTACTAAGCCATTATACAAGCAAACACTGAGTGAACTTAGTGGCATCCTAAACGTGGCTGTTGGGCTTCTGTATCGTCCCACAAGTGCAAAAATATTTGCAGCATGTCTGCCCTTTTGCACAGTAAAACTCAATGTTACTAAGCCATTATACTAGCAAACACTGAGTGAACTTAGTGGCATCCTAAACGTGGCTCTTGGACTGCTGTATTGCCCCAGTAGTGCAAAGATATTTGCAGCACGTCTGCCTGCATTGTACACTCCAACTCATTGTTACTAAGCCATTATACTAGCAAACACTGAGTGAACGTAGTGGCATCCTAAACGTGGCTATTGGACTTCTGTATAGTCCCACTAGTGCAAAGATATTTGCAGCACGTCTGCCTGCATTGCACACTCCAACTCATTGTTACTAAGCCATTATACTAGCAAACACTGAGTGAACTTAGTGGCATCCTAAACGTGGCTGTTGGACTGCTGTATTGCCCCAGTAGTGCAAAGATATTTGCAGCACGTCTGCCTGCATTGCACACTAAAACTCATTGTTACTAAGCCATTATACTAGCAAACACTGAGTGAACTTAGTGGCATCCTAAATGTGGCTATTGGACTTCTGTATAGTCCCACTAGTGCAAAGATATTTGCAGCACGTCTGCCTGCATTGCACACTAAAACTCATTGTTACTAAGCCATTATACTAGCAAACACTGAGTGAACTTAGTGGCATCATAAAAGTGGCTGTTGGACTGCTGTATTGCCCCAGTAGTGCAAAGATATTTGCAGCACGTCTGCCTGCATTGCACACTAAAACTCATTTTTATTAAGCCATTATACTAGCAAACACTGAGTGAACTTAGTGGCATCCTAAACGTGGCTATTGGACTTCTGTATAGTCCCACCAGTACAAAGATATTTGCAGCACATCTGCCTGCATTGCACACTCCAACTCATTGTTACTAAGCCATTATACAAGCAAACACTGAGTGAACTTAGTGGCATCCTAAACGTGGCTGTTGGACTTCTGTATCGTCCCACAAGTGCAAAGATATTTGCAGCATGTCTGCCCTTTTGCACACTAAAACTCAATGTTACTAAGCCATTATACTAGCAAACACTGAGTGAACCTAGTGGCATCCTAAACGTGGCTGTTGGACTGCTGTATTGCCCCAGTAGTGCAAAGATATTTGCAGCACGTCTGCCTGCATTGCACACTAAAACTCATTGTTACTAAGCTATTATACTAGCAAACACTGAGTGAACTTAGTGGCATCCTAAACGTGGCTATTGGACTTCTGTATAGTCCCACTAGTGCAAAGATATTTGCAGCACATCTGCCTGCATTGCACACTCCAACTCATTGTTACTAAGCCATTATACTAGCAAACACTGAGTGAACTTAGTGGCATCCTAAACGTGGCTATTGGACTTCTGTATAGTCCCACTAGTTCAAAGATATTT
Source organism: Anomaloglossus baeobatrachus (assembly GCF_048569485.1). NCBI lineage: Eukaryota > Metazoa > Chordata > Amphibia > Anura > Aromobatidae > Anomaloglossus > Anomaloglossus baeobatrachus. The sequence goes on from NC_134357.1 coordinate 226,829,658, forward strand.
GCAGCACGTCTGCCTGCATTGCACACTCCAACTCATTGTTACTAAGACATTATACTAGCAAACACTGAGTGAACTTAGTGGCATCCTAAACGTGGCTGTTGGCCTGCTGTATTTCCCCAGTAGTGCAAAGATATTTGCAGCACGTCTGCCTGCATTGCACACTCAAACTCATTGTTACTAAGCCATTATACTAGCAAACACTGAGTGAACTTAGTGGCATCCTAAACGTGGCTATTGGACTTCTGTATAGTCCCACTAGTGCAAAGATATTTGCAGCACGTCTGCCTGCATTGCACACTCCAACTCATTGTTACTAAGTAATTATACTAGCAAACACTGAGTGAACTTAGTGGCATCCTAAACGTGGCTGTTGGACTGCTGTATTGCCCCAGTAGTGCAAAGATATTTGCAGCACGTCTGCCTGCATTGCACACTAAAACTCATTGTTACTAAGCCATTATACTAGCAAACACTGAGTGAACTTAGTGGCATCCTAAACGTGGCTGTTGGACTGCTGTATTGCCCCAGTAGTGCAAAGATATTTGCAGCACGTCTGCCTGCATTGCACACTAAAACTCATTGTTACTAAGCCATTATACTAGCAAACACTGAGTGAACTTAGTGGCTTCCTAAACGTGGCTGTTGGACTGCTGTATTGCCCCACTAGTGCAAAGATATTTGCAGCACGTCTGCCTGCATTGCACACTAAAACTCATTGTTACTAAGCCATTATACTAGCAAACACTAAGTGAACTTAGTGGCATCATAAAAGTGGCTGTTGGACTTCTGTATCGTCCCAGTAGTGCAAAGATATTTGCAGCACGTCTGCCTGCATTGCACACTAAAACTCATTGTTATTAAGCCATTATACTAGCAAACACTGAGTGAACTTAGTGGCATCTTAAACGTGGCTATTGGACTTCTGTATAGTCCCACTAGTACAAAGATATTTGCAGCACGTCTGCCTGCATTGCACACTCCAACTCATTGTTACTAAGCCATTATACAAGCAAACACTGAGTGAACTTAGTGGTATCCTAAACGTGGATGTTGGTTCTGTATCATCCCACAAGTGCAAAGATATTTGCAGCACGTCTGCCCTTTTGCACACTAAAACTCATTGTTACTAAGCCATTATACTAGCAAACACTGAGTGAACCTAGTGGCATCCTAAACGTGGCTGTTGGACTGCTGTATTGCCCCAGTAGTGCAAAGATATTTGCAGCACGTCTGCCTGCATTGCACACTAAAACTCTTTGTTACTAAGCCATTATACTAGCAAACACTGAGTGAACTTAATGGCATCCTAAATGTGGCTCTTGGACTGCTGTATTGCCCCAGTAGTGCAAAGATATTTGCAGCACGTCTGCCTGCATTGCACACTCCAACTCATTGTTACTAAGCCATTATACTAGCAAACACTGAGTGAACTTAGTGGCATCCTAAACGTGGCTATTGGACTTCTGTATAGTCCCACTAGTGCAAAGATATTTGCAGCACGTCTGCCTGCATTGCACACTCCAACTCATTGTTACTAAGCCATTATACTAGCAAACACTGAGTGAACTTAGTGGCATCCTAAACGTGGCTATTGGAGTTTTGTATAGTCCCACTAGTGCAAAGATATTTGCAGCACGTCTGCCTGCATTGCACACTCCAACTCATTGTTACTAAGCCATTATACTAGCAAACACTGAGTGAACTTAGTGGCATCCTAAACGTGGCTGTTGGACTGCTGTATTGCCCCAGTAGTGCAAAGATATTTGCAGCACGTCTGCCTGCATTGCACACTAAAACTCATTGTTACTAAGCCATTATACTAGCAAACACTGAGTGAACTTAGTGGCCTCCTAAACGTGGCTGTTGGACTGCTGTATTGCCCCAGTAGTGCAAAGATATTTGCAGCACGTCTGCCTGCATTGCACACTAAAACTCATTGTTACTAAGCCATTATACTAGCAAACACTGAGTGAACTTAGTGGCATCCTAAACGTGGCTGTTGGACTGCTGTATTGCCCCAGTAGTGCAAAGATATTTGCAGCACGTCTGCCTGCATTGCACACTAAAACTCATTGTTACTAAGCCATTATACTAGCAAACACTTAGTGAACTTAGTGGCATCCTAAACGTGGCTGTTGGACTGCTGTATTGCCCCAGTAGTGCAAAGATATTTGCAGCACGTCTGCCTGCATTGCACACTAAAACTCATTGTTACTAAGCCATTATACTAGCAAACACTGAGTGAACTTAGTGGCATCCTAACGTGGCTATTGGACTTCTGTATAGTCCCACTAGTGCAAAGATATTTGCAGCACGTCTGCCTGCATTGCACACTAAAACTCATTGTTACTAAGCCATTATACTAGCAAACACTGAGTGAACTTAGTGGCATCCTAAACGTGGCTGTTGGACTGCTGTATTGCCCCAGTAGTGCAAAGATATTTGCAGCACGTCTGCCTGCATTGCACACTAAAACTCATTGTTACTAAGCCATTATACTAGCAAACACTGAGTGAACTTAGTGGCATCCTAAACGTGGCTGTTGGACTGCTGTATTGCCCCAGTAGTGCAAAGATATTTGCAGCACGTCTGCCTGCATTGCACAATAAAACTCATTGTTTTTAAGCCATTATACTAGCAAACACTGAGGGAACTTAGTGGCATCCTTAACGTGGCTATTGGACTTCTTTATAGTCCCACAAGTGCAAAGATATTTGCAGCACGTCTGCCCTTTTGCACACTAAAACTCATTGTTACTAAGCCATTATACTAGCAAACACTGAGTGAACCTAGTGGCATCCTAAACGTGGCTGTTGGACTGCTGTATTGCCCCAGTAGTGCAAAGATATTTGCAGCACGTCTGCCTGCATTGCACACTAAAACTCTTTGTTACTAAGCCATTATACTAGCAAACACTGAGTGAACTTAATGGCATCCTAAATGTGGCTCTTGGACTGCTGTATTGCCCCAGTAGTGCAAAGATATTTGCAGCACGTCTGCCTGCATTGCACACTCCAACTCATTGTTACTAAGCCATTATACTAGCAAACACTGAGTGAACTTAGTGGCATCCTAAACGTGGCTATTGGACTTCTGTATAGTCCCACTAGTGCAAAGATATTTGCAGCACGTCTGCCTGCATTGCACACTCCAACTCATTGTTACTAAGCCATTATACTAGCAAACACTGAGTGAACTTAGTGGCATCCTAAACGTGGCTATTGGAGTTTTGTATAGTCCCACTAGTGCAAAGATATTTGCAGCACGTCTGCCTGCATTGCACACTCCAACTCATTGTTACTAAGCCATTATACTAGCAAACACTGAGTGAACTTAGTGGCATCCTAAACGTGGCTGTTGGACTGCTGTATTGCCCCAGTAGTGCAAAGATATTTGCAGCACGTCTGCCTGCATTGCACACTAAAACTCATTGTTACTAAGCCATTATACTAGCAAACACTGAGTGAACTTAGTGGCCTCCTAAACGTGGCTGTTGGACTGCTGTATTGCCCCAGTAGTGCAAAGATATTTGCAGCACGTCTGCCTGCATTGCACACTAAAACTCATTGTTACTAAGCCATTATACTAGCAAACACTGAGTGAACTTAGTGGCATCCTAAACGTGGCTGTTGGACTGCTGTATTGCCCCAGTAGTGCAAAGATATTTGCAGCACGTCTGCCTGCATTGCACACTAAAACTCATTGTTACTAAGCCATTATACTAGCAAACACTTAGTGAACTTAGTGGCATCCTAAACGTGGCTGTTGGACTGCTGTATTGCCCCAGTAGTGCAAAGATATTTGCAGCACGTCTGCCTGCATTGCACACTAAAACTCATTGTTACTAAGCCATTATACTAGCAAACACTGAGTGAACTTAGTGGCATCCTAACGTGGCTATTGGACTTCTGTATAGTCCCACTAGTGCAAAGATATTTGCAGCACGTCTGCCTGCATTGCACACTAAAACTCATTGTTACTAAGCCATTATACTAGCAAACACTGAGTGAACTTAGTGGCATCCTAAACGTGGCTGTTGGACTGCTGTATTGCCCCAGTAGTGCAAAGATATTTGCAGCACGTCTGCCTGCATTGCACACTAAAACTCATTGTTACTAAGCCATTATACTAGCAAACACTGAGTGAACTTAGTGGCATCCTAAACGTGGCTGTTGGACTGCTGTATTGCCCCAGTAGTGCAAAGATATTTGCAGCACGTCTGCCTGCATTGCACAATAAAACTCATTGTTTTTAAGCCATTATACTAGCAAACACTGAGGGAACTTAGTGGCATCCTAAACGTGGCTATTGGACTTCTTTATAGTCCCACTAGTACAAAGATATTTGCAGCACGTCTGCCCTTTTGCACACTAAAACTCATTGTTACTAAGCCATTATACTAGCAAACACTGAGTGAACCTAGTGGCATCCTAAACGTGGCTGTTGGACTGCTGTATTGCCCCAGTAGTGCAAAGATATTTGCAGCACGTCTGCCTGCATTGCACACTAAAACTCATTGTTACTAAGCTATTATACTAGCAAACACTGAGTGAACTTAGTGGCATCCTAAACGTGGCTATTGGACTTCTGTATTGTCCCACTAGTGCAAAGATATTTGCAGCACGTCTGCCTGCATTGCACACTCCAACTCATTCTTACTAAGCCATTATACTAGCAAACACTGAGTGAACTTAGTGGCATCCTAAACGTGGCTATTGGAGTTCTGTATAGTCCCACTAGTGCAAAGATATTTGCAGCACGTCTGCCTGCATTGCACACTAAAACTCATTGTTACTAAGCCATTATACTAGCAAACACTGAGTGAACTTAGTGGCATCCTAAACGTGGCTATTGGACTTCTGTATAGTCCCACAAGTGCAAAGATATTTGCAGCACGTCTGCCTGCATTGCACACTAAAACTCATTGTTACTAAGCCATTATACTAGCAAACACTGAGTGAACTTAGTGGCATCATAAAAGTGGCTGTTGGACTGCTGTATTGCCCCAGTAGTGCAAAGATATTTGCAGCACGTCTGCCTACATTGCACACTAAAACTCATTGTTACTAAGCCATTTTACTAGCAAACACTGAGTGAACTTAGTGGCATCCTAAACGTGGCTGTTGGACTTCTGTATCGTCCCACTAGTGCAAAGATATTTGCAGCACGTCTGCCTGCATTGCACACTAAAACTCATTGTTATTAAGCTATTATACTAGGAAACACTGAGTGAACTTAGTGGCATCCTAAACGTGGCTATTGGACTTCTGTATAGTCCCACTAGTACAAAGATATTTGCAGCACGTCTGCATGCGTTGCACACTCCAACTCATTGTTACTAAGCCATTATACAAGCAAACACTGAGTGAATTTAGTGGCATCCTAAACGTGGCTGTTGGACTTCTGTATCACCCCACAAGTGCAAAGATATTTGCAGCACGTCTGCCCTTTTGCACACTAAAACTCATTGTTACTAAGCCATTATACTAGCAAACACTGAGTGTACCTAGTGGCATCCTAAACGTGGCTGTTGGACTGCTGTATTGCCCCAGTAGTGCAAAGATATTTGCAGCACGTCTGCCTGCATTGCACACTAAAACTCATTGTTACTAAGCCATTATACTAGCAAACACTGAGTGAACTTAGTGGCATCCTAAACGTGGCTCTTGGACTGCTGTATTGCCCCAGTAGTGCAAAGATATTTGCAGCACGTCTGCCTGCATTGCACACTCCAACTCATTGTTACTAAGCCATTATACTAGCAAACACTGAGTGAACTTAGTGGCATCCTAAACGTGGCTATTGGACTTCTGTATAGTCCCACTAGTGCAAAGATATTTGCAGCACGTCTGCCTGCATTGCACACTCCAACTCATTGTTACTAAGCCATTATACTAGCAAACACTGAGTGAACTTAGTGGCATCCTAAACGTGGCTATTGGAGTTCTGTATAGTCCCACTAGTGCAAAGATATTTGCAGCACGTCTGCCTGCATTGCACACTCCAACTCATTCTTACTAAGCCATTATACTAGCAAACACTGAGTGAACTTAGTGGCATCCTAAACGTGGTTGTTGGACTGCTGTATTGCCCCAGTAGTGCAAAGATATTTGCAGCACGTCTGCCTGCATTGCACACTAAAACTCATTGTTACTAAGCCATTATACTAGCAAACACTGAGTGAACTTAGTGGCATCCTAAACGTGGCTGTTGGACTGCTGTATTGCCCCAGTAGTGCAAAGATATTTGCAGCACGTCTGCCTGCATTGCACACTAAAACTCATTGTTACTAAGCCATTATACTAGCAAACACTGAATGAAGTTAGTGGCATCCTAAATGTGGCTATTGGACTTCTGTATAGTCCCACTAGTGCAAAGATATTTGCAGCACGTCTGCCTGCATTGCACACTAAAACTCATTTTTACTAAGCCATTATACTAGCAAACACTGAGTGAACTTAGTGGCATCATAAAAGTGGCTGTTGGACTGCTGTATTGCCCCAGTAGTGCAAAGATATTTGCAGCACGTCTGCCTGCATTGCACACTAAAACTCATTGTTATTAAGCCATTATACTAGCAAACACTGAGTGAACTTAGTGGCATCCTAAACGTGGCTATTGGACTTCTGTATAGTCCCACCAGTACAAAGATATTTGCAGCCCATCTGCCTGCATTGCACACTCCAACTCATTGTTACTAAGCCATTATACAAGCAAACACTGAGTGAACTTAGTGGCATCCTAAACGTGGCTGTTGGACTTCTGTATCGTCCCACAAGTGCAAAGATATTTGCAGCATGTCTGCCCTTTTGCACACTAAAACTCAATGTTACTAAGCCATTATACTAGCAAACACTGAGTGAACCTAGTGGCATCCTAAACGTGGCTGTTGGACTGCTGTATTGCCCCAGTAGTGCAAAGATATTTGCAGCACGTCTGCCTGCATTGCACACTAAAACTCATTGTTATTAAGCTATTATACTAGCAAACACTGAGTGAACTTAGTGGCATCCTAAACGTGGCTATTGGACTTCTGTATAGTCCCACTAGTGCAAAGATATTTGCAGCACGTCTGCCTGCATTGCACACTCCAACTCATTGTTACTAAGCCATTGTACTAACAAACACTGAGTGAACTTAGTGGCATCCTAAACGTGGCTGTTGGACTGCTGTATGTAAAGATATTTGCAGCACGTCTGCCTGCATTGCACACTCCAACTCATTGTTACTAAGCCATTATACTAGCAAACACTGAGTGAACTTAGTGGCATCCTAAACGTGGCTGTTGGCTTGCTGTATTGTCCCAGTAGTGCAAAGATATTTGCAGCACGTCTGCCTGCATTGCACACTCAAACTCATTGTTACTAAGCCATTATACTAGCAAACACTGAGTGAACTTAGTGGCATCCTAAACGTGGCTATTGGACTTCTGTATAGTCCCACTAGTGCAAAGATATTTGCAGCACGTCTGCCTGCATTGCACACTAAAACTCATTGTTACTAAGCCATTATACTAGCAAACACTGAGTGAACTTAGTGGCATCCTAAACGTGGCTATTGGACTTCTGTATAGTCCCACTAGTGCAAAGATATTTGCAGCACGTCTGCCTGCATTGCACACTAAAACTCATTGTTACTAAGCCATTATACTAGCAAACACTGAGTGAACTTAGTGGCATCATAAAAGTGGCTGTTGGACTGCTGTATTGCCCCAGTAGTGCAAAGATATTTGCAGCACGTCTGCCTGCATTGCACACTAAAACTCATTGTTATTAAGCCATTATACTAGCAAACACTGAGTGAACTTAGTGGCATCCTAAACGTGGCTATTGGACTTCTGTATAGTCCCACTAGTACAAAGATATTTGCAGCACGTCTGCCTGCATTGCACACTAAAACTCATTGTTACTAAGCCATTATACTAGCAAACACTGAGTGAACTTAGTGGCATCCTAAACGTGGCTGTTGGACTGCTGTATTGCCCCAGTAGTGCAAAGATATTTGCAGCACGTCTGCCTGCATTGCACACTAAAACTCATTGTTACTAAGCCATTATACTAGCAAACACTGAGTTAACTTAGTGGCATCCTAAACGTGGCTATTGGACTTCTGTATAGTCCCACTAGTGCAAAGATATTTGCAGCACGTCTGCCTGCATTGCACACTAAAACTCATTGTTACTAAGCCATTATACTAGCAAACACTGAGTGAACTTAGTGGCATCATAAAAGTGGCTGTTGGACTGCTGTATTGCCCCAGTAGTGCAAAGACATTTGCAGCACGTCTGCCTGCATTGCACACTAAAACTCATTGTTATTAAGCCATTATACTAGCAAACACTGAGTGAACTTAGCTGCATCCTAAACGTGGCTATTGGACTTCTGTATAGTCCCACTAGTACAAAGATATTTGCAGCACGTCTGCCTGCATTGCACACTCCAACTCATTGTTACTAAGCCATTATACAAGCAAACACTGAGTGAACTTAGTGGCATCCTAAACGTGGCTGTTGGACTTCTGTATCGTCCCACAAGTGCAAAGATATTTGCAGCACGTCTGCCCTTTTGCACACTAAAACTCATTGTTACTAAGCCATTATACTAGCAAACACTGAGTGAAACTAGTGGCATCCTAAACGTGGCTGTTGGACTGCTGTATTGCCCCAGTAGTGCAAAGATATTTGCAGCACGTCTGCCTGCATTGCACACTCCAACTCATTGTTACTAAGCCATTGTACTAACAAACACTGAGTGAACTTAGTGGCATCCTAAACGTGGCTGTTGGACTGCTGTATGTAAAGATATTTGCAGCACGTCTGCCTGCATTGCACACTCCAACTCATTGTTACTAAGCCATTATACTAGCAAACACTGAGTGAACTTAGTGGCATCCTAAACGTGGCTGTTGGCTTGCTGTATTGTCCCAGTAGTGCAAAGATATTTGCAGCACGTCTGCCTGCATTGCACACTCAAACTCATTGTTACTAAGCCATTATACTAGCAAACACTGAGTGAACTTAGTGGCATCCTAAACGTGGCTATTGGACTTCTGTATAGTCCCACTAGTGCAAAGATATTTGCAGCACGTCTGCCTGCATTGCACACTAAAACTCATTGTTACTAAGCCATTATACTAGCAAACACTGAGTGAACTTAGTGGCATCCTAAACGTGGCTATTGGACTTCTGTATAGTCCCACTAGTGCAAAGATATTTGCAGCACGTCTGCCTGCATTGCACACTAAAACTCATTGTTACTAAGCCATTATACTAGCAAACACTGAGTGAACTTAGTGGCATCATAAAAGTGGCTGTTGGACTGCTGTATTGCCCCAGTAGTGCAAAGATATTTGCAGCACGTCTGCCTGCATTGCACACTAAAACTCATTGTTATTAAGCCATTATACTAGCAAACACTGAGTGAACTTAGTGGCATCCTAAACGTGGCTATTGGACTTCTGTATAGTCCCACTAGTACAAAGATATTTGCAGCACGTCTGCCTGCATTGCACACTAAAACTCATTGTTACTAAGCCATTATACTAGCAAACACTGAGTGAACTTAGTGGCATCCTAAACGTGGCTGTTGGACTGCTGTATTGCCCCAGTAGTGCAAAGATATTTGCAGCACGTCTGCCTGCATTGCACACTAAAACTCATTGTTACTAAGCCATTATACTAGCAAACACTGAGTGAACTTAGTGGCATCCTAAACGTGGCTATTGGACTTCTGTATAGTCCCACTAGTGCAAAGATATTTGCAGCACGTCTGCCTGCATTGCACACTAAAACTCATTGTTACTAAGCCATTATACTAGCAAACACTGAGTGAACTTAGTGGCATCATAAAAGTGGCTGTTGGACTGCTGTATTGCCCCAGTAGTGCAAAGATATTTGCAGCACGTCTGCCTGCATTGCACACTAAAACTCATTGTTATTAAGCCATTATACTAGCAAACACTGAGTGAACTTAGCTGCATCCTAAACGTGGCTATTGGACTTCTGTATAGTCCCACTAGTACAAAGATATTTGCAGCACGTCTGCCTGCATTGCACACTCCAACTCATTGTTACTAAGCCATTATACAAGCAAACACTGAGTGAACTTAGTGGCATCCTAAACGTGGCTGTTGGACTTCTGTATCGTCCCACAAGTGCAAAGATATTTGCAGCACGTCTGCCCTTTTGCACACTAAAACTCATTGTTACTAAGCCATTATACTAGCAAACACTGAGTGAAACTAGTGGCATCCTAAACGTGGCTGTTGGACTGCTGTATTGCCCCAGTAGTGCAAAGATATTTGCAGCATGTCTGCCTGCATTGCACACTCCAACTCATTGTTACTAAGCCATTATACTAGCAAACACTGAGTGAACTTATTGGCATCCTAAACGTGGCAATTGGACTTCTGTATAGTCCCACTAGTGCAAAGATATTTGCAGGACGTCTGCCTGCATTGCACACTCCAACTCATTGTTACTAAGCCGTTATACTAGCAAACACTGAGTGAACTTAGTGGCATCCTAAACGTGGCTATTGGACTTCTGTATAGTCCCACTAGTGCAAAGATATTTGCAGCACGTCTGCCTGCATTGCACACTCCAACTCATTGTTACTAAGCCATTATACTAGCAAACACTGAGTGAACTTAGTGGCATCCTAAACGTGGCTATTGGACTTCTGTATAGTCCCACTAGTGCAAAGATATTTGCAGCACGTCTGCCTGCATTGCACACTCCAACTCATTGTTACTAAGCCATTATACTAGCAAACACTGAGTGAACTTAGTGGCATCCTAAACGTGGCTGTTGGACTGCTGTATTGCCCCAGTAGTGAAAAGATATTTGCAGCACGTCTGCCTGCATTGCACACTAAAACTCATTGTTACTAAGCCATTATACTAGCAAACACTGAGTGAACTTAGTGGCATCCTTAACGTGGCTATTGGACTTCTGTATAGTCCCACTAGTGCAAAGATATTTGCAGCACGTCTGCCTGCATTGCACACTCCAACTCATTGTTACTAAGCCATTATACTAACAAACACTGAGTGCACTTAGTGGCATCCTAAACGTGGCTGTTGGACTGCTGTATTGCCCCAGTAGTGCAAAGATATTTGCAGCACGTCTGCCTGCATTGCACACTAAAACTCATTGTTACTAAGCCATTATACTAGCAAACACTGAGTGAACTTAGTGGCATCCTAAACGTGGCTGTTGGACTGCTGTATTGCCCCAGTAGTGCAAAGATATTTGCAGCACGTCTGCCTGCATTGCACACTAAAACTCATTGTTACTAAGCCATTATACTAGCAAACACTGAGTGAACTTAGTGGCATCCTAAACGTGGCTGTTGGACTGCTGTATTGCCCCAGTAGTGCAAAGATATTTGCAGCACGTCTGCCTGCATTGCACACTAAAACTCATTGTTACTAAGCCATTATACTAGCAAACACTGAGTGAACTTAGTGGCATCCTAAACGTGGCTATTGGACTTCTGTATAGTCCCACTAGTGCAAAGATATTTGCAGCACGTCTGCCTGCATTGCACACTAAAACTCATTGTTACTAAGCCATTATACTAGCAAACACTGAGTGAACTTAGTGGCATCATAAAAGTGGCTGTTGGACTGCTGTATTGCCCCAGTAGTGCAAAGATATTTGCAGCACGTCTGCCTGCATTGCACACTAAAACTCATTGTTATTAAGCCATTACACTAGCAAACACTGAGTGAACTTAGTGGCATCCTAAACGTGGCTATTGGACTTCTGTATAGTCCCACTAGTACAAAGATATTTGCAGCACGTCTGCCTGCATTGCACACTCCAACTCATTGTTACTAAGCCATTATACAAGCAAACACTGAGTGAACTTAGTGGCATCCTAAACGTGGCTGTTGGACTTCTGTATCGTCCCACAAGTGCAAAGATATTTGCAGCACGTCTGCCCTTTTGCACACTAAAACTCATTGTTACTAAGCCATTATACTAGCAAACACTGAGTGAAACTAGTGGCATCCTAAACGTGGCTGTTGGACTGCTGTATTGCCCCAGTAGTGCAAAGATATTTGCAGCACGTCTGCCTGCATTGCACACTCCAACTCATTGTTACTAAGCCATTATACTAGCAAACACTGAGTGAACTTATTGGCATCCTAAACGTGGCAATTGGACTTCTGTATAGTCCCACTAGTGCAAAGATATTTGCAGGACGTCTGCCTGCATTGCACACTCCAACTCATTGTTACTAAGCCATTATACTAGCAAACACTGAGTGAACTTAGTGGCATCCTAAACGTGGCTATTGGACTTCTGTATAGTCCCACTAGTGCAAAGATATTTGCAGCACGTCTGCCTGCATTGCACACTCCAACTCATTGTTACTAAGCCATTATACTAGCAAACACTGAGTGAACTTAGTGGCATCCTAAACGTGGCTATTGGACTTCTGTATAGTCCCACTAGTGCAAAGATATTTGCAGCACGTCTGCCTGCATTGCACACTCCAACTCATTGTTACTAAGCCATTATACTAGCAAACACTGAGTGAACTTAGTGGCATCCTAAACGTGGCTGTTGGACTGCTGTATTGCCCCAGTAGTGAAAAGATATTTGCAGCACGTCTGCCTGCATTGCACACTAAAACTCATTGTTACTAAGCCATTATACTAGCAAACACTGAGTGAACTTAGTGGCATCCTTAACGTGGCTATTGGACTTCTGTATAGTCCCACTAGTGCAAAGATATTTGCAGCACGTCTGCCTGCATTGCACACTCAAACTCATTGTTACTAAGCCATTATAGTAGCAATGTATGCTGCCAGTTTAAGGGCCGTAGTTGCATTGTGAGGGATAATTATTCTTTATTATTCTGCTGTTAATAAAGCTAGACCACTGCTGCAATCTACACCACCTCTCAATTTTTACTACCACATTTTAAGTGCACAATCTTGTCGCAATCAACATGAGTGGCAAAATGACAGATGCTGGTGGAAAGGGGAAGAGGCGTGTTGGAAAAGGAAAAAAATGGTTTGTCCGTGGGGAAGGTGGCAAAGCTCCATTAACATCTGCTGAAGATAGACCATCTACCAGCAAAAGTAAGATGTCTACTACTTACCGTGGACAATCCGATGTGCTCCCTTTTTTACGGACACGAACAACAGGAACAAAGGTAGATGATGGCCAAAAAAGGAAAATGCTTGAATGGATCTCAAGTGGTCCAACAAGTGCCCTCTCAGCCACCTCAACTACCGCATCCAAAAAACACCAGTCCTCTGAGTTGTCATCCCAATCAAACTTGCTTTCTCCCAGCTCTGAAGTCTCCATCAGCCCTGCACAGTATGGTGGAACTGAGATGGCTGAGTCTGCAGAGCTGTTCAGTCACACTATAGCCTGGGAATCAGAGGTCTGCTCCCAAGCTACAGTGAGTACAGACCAGGAAATGGTCTGCAGTGATGCCCAGAACATTTGTGACTCTGATTCAGGCTGTGAGGTCCAAGTTTCTGAGCATAATGTTGACCCTTTGTCACAAACTGTAACACCTGTGGTTATAGACAATGAGGAACATACTGATGACGATGAGACGCAGATACCAGATTGGGATGACAACTTAAATATTCGGTCAGGGCAAGAAAAGGCTCGGTCTGAGGGTGAGGGGAGTGCAAACACAACAATTGATGAGGAAGTTCTAGATCCCACCTACTGTCAACCCACAGTCAGGCACTCGAGGAGGTCAACAGAGGCAGTGGAGGAGGATGCAACCGACGACGAAGTTACCTTGCGCCTTCCTGGACAGAGTCGGAGCACTGGTAGCATGTCTACAACTGCATCATCAGCCACCACTCCGCCTTTGAGCACTAGTCGGGGGGGCTCAGCAGGTCGCATGCCCTCTAAGCCTTGCCTAGCCTGGTCCTTTTTTGACATAAAAAAAGATCGCCCAAATTATGTGATGCGTAACATTTGTCGTGATTCTGTTAGTAGAGGTCAAAACCTCAGCAGTTTGACAACTTCTTCCATGAATCGTCACATGAATAAATATCATAGGGCTCAGTGGGAAGCTCACCGTACTGCAATGCGGCCTAGCGGAGCGAACCATCCAGGGTCTGCCCCTTCCAGTGCATCCGCGCGCTCTTCATCTTCTAGGACTGTGGGGACAGCTGTCACACCTAGTTTTCCACGCACAATTTCCACCACTGTAACCGCAACAGGCAGTTTGCTTGGTAGGTTGTCAGGTGGTTTGGAAGGGGAAACAAGTGCGTGTGTACAGCTCTCTCAGACATCGATAGCACCAACTTTGGATGAAGGCAACATCATGTCTCCGACTGCACTTTCCTCACAAACCTGCATTTTTCCAGGGACACCCTACTCAACACCGTCTACACACAGCAGCCAGATCTCTGTCCCTCAGATGTGGACAAATAAAAGGCCATTTCCTGCGACCCATGACAAAGCTAAGAGGTTGACTTTATCCCTCTGTAAGCTCTTGGCTACCGAAATGCTGCCTTTCCGCCTGGTGGACACACAGGATTTTAGAGACCTTATGTCTGTCGCTGTGCCCCAGTACCAGATGCCCAGTCGCCACTACTTCTCTAAGAAAGGTGTGCCCGCGCTACACCAGCATGTCGCACACAACATCACTGCTTCCTTGAGAAACTCTGTGTGTGAACGGGTGCATTTTACCACCGATACTTGGACCAGTAAGCATGGACAGGGACGTTACATGTCGCTGACTGGGCACTGGGTAACTATGGTGATAGATGGTGAAGGGTCTGCTGCACAAGTCTTGCCGTCCCCACGACTTGTGTGTCAATCCTCTGTCTGTCCAAGTTCCGCCACTGCTTCTGCCTCCTCCACCTCATCTGTGTTCTCCACCTCTGCCCCAAGCCTGCCTGGTCAGGCCACCAGCGTTCTCACTGCGCAGAAGGAATCACGCACCCCTCATTACTATGCTGGCAGCAGAGCGCAACGTCATCAGGCGGTCTTTAGCTTGACATGTCTTGGGAATAAGAGTCACACAGCTGAGGAGTTGTGGTCAGCTCTGCGGTCCGAGTTTAATAAATGGTTGTCTCCACTCAACCTGCAGCCTGGTAAGGCCGTGTGCGACAATGCTGCAAACCTGGGTGCGGCCCTTCGCCTGGGCAAGGTGACACACGTACCTTGTATGGCTCACGTGTTGAACCTTGTTGTCCAGCAATTTTTAACACACTATCCCGGCCTAGATGGCCTTCTGACCAGGGCACGAAAACTGTCTGCTCACTTCCGCCGTTCAAGCGCCGCAGCTGAGCGACTTGCATCGCTCCAGAAGTCTTTCGGCCTGCCGGTTCATCGCCTGAAATGCGATGTGCCGACACGCTGGAATTCGACTATCCACATGTTACAGCGACTGTGGCAGCACCGCCGAGCCCTGGTGCAATACGTCATGATGTATAGCCTGGGCCAACGAGATGCAGTTGTGGGGCAGATCACCGTGATGGAGTGGTCTCAGATCAAGGACCTATGCACCCTTCTGCACAGTTTCGACATGGCGACGAATATGTTTAGCTCTGACAATGCCATTATCAGCATGACAATTCCAGTCATTTACATGCTGGAGCACACACTAAACACTATTCGGAGTCAGGGGGTGGGACAACAGGAAGGGGAGGAACTACAGGAGGATTCCTATGCGCAAGACATAACAACATCTCCAAGGTCCAGACGTTCATCATCACCAACGCGGCAGGCATGGGACCATGGGGACAGGGATCAACAAGGGCACATGGTAGCAGGCGAAATGTTGAGGAAGGTGCAGGAGAACATGAAGAAATGGAGGACGAACTGTCCATGGACATGGAAGACTCAGCGGATGAGGGAGACCTTGGTCAAATTTCAGTTGAAAGAGGTTGGGGGAAGATGTCAGAGGAAGAAAGAACGGTTAGCACCTCTATGCCACAAACACAGCGTGGACTTGGTCCGCATGGCTGCGCAAGACACATGAGTGCTTTCTTGCTGCACTACCTCCAACATGACCCTCGTATTGTCAAAATTAGAAGTGATGATGACTACTGGCTTGCCACACTATTAGATCCCCGGTACAAGTCCAAATTTTGTGACATAATTCCAGCCATAGAAAGGGACGCACGTATGCAGGAGTATCAGCAGAAGCTGTTACTCGATCTTAGCTCGGCTTTTCCACCAAACAACCGTGCAGGTGCAGGGAGTGAATCTCCCAGTTGTAACTTGACAAACATGGGACGGTCTCGTCATCTTCAACAGTCTACCCGTACCAGTAGGACTGTATCTGGTGCTGGTAACAGCAATTTTATGGAATCTTTTCATAATTTTTTTAGACCCTCCTTTGCAAGGCCAACAGAGACAACAAATCTAACACATAGTCAACGGCTGGAGAGGATGATACAGGAGTATCTCCAAATGAACATCGATGCCATGACTTTGCAAATGGAGCCTTGCTCATTTTGGGCTTCAAATCTTGAAAAATGGCCAGAGCTCTCCACTTACGCCTTGGAGATTTTGTCGTGTCCAGCTGCCAGCGTTGTCTCTGAACGTGTCTTCAGTGCTGCTGGGTGTGTGCTGACAGATAAGCGCACGCGTCTGTCCAGTGACAATGTGGACAGACTAACGTTCATCAAAATAAACAAGTCATGGATCCACAAGGAATTTACTACCCCTGTGTCATCCTGGGGAGAGTAAATGCTTGTGGATTTGGAATGTGCTTGATGCAAATCAAAACATCCTGTTTGCAACTAGGGCACAAGTGCTGCCACTGATGAGGTGTCTGTGTGGCCCAATTTTTGGAAAAAAGGGAGACTCCGCTTGGAGTAACCCTTGATTGCTGTGTTTTTTTAAAAGGAGCCAAGATGAACAAGTCATGGTTTAGCAAAGACTTTGCTTCCTACCCCGGTGTCATCCTGGGGACGGTTAAGGATGGCGTATTTTTGAATGTGCTTGATGCAAATCTAGATGTGAAGTGTACAACTAGGGCACAAGTGCTGCCACTGATGGGGTGTCTGTGTGGCCCAGTTTTTGGAAAAAAGGGAGACTCTTCTTGGAGTAACCCTTGCTGTGTTTTTAAAAATGATCCAAGATGCACAAAGCTGGGATCAGGAAAGACTTTGCTACCTACCCAGGTGTCTTCCTGGGGACGGTTAAGTATGGCGTATTTTGAATGTTGTCACGCTCCCCGGGTCCTCACCCCCGTTCCCCGGCTCACCTGCCACGCTCTCCGCTCCCCAGTCACCGGATTCCGTCCGTCCCAGGGCTCCGGGCCCCCGATCCCGGCGCCCGACAGCTTCCCTGGACCTGGCCGGCTCCCCTGCGTCCTCCTCGCAGCCTCCTTCCCTGGCTTCTGGCACCCGGGCGGCGCGCATGCGCATTAGGGCGCGCGCGCGGTCACTGACCCTTTCTTAAAGGGCCAGCGTCCATTAACAGGAAATGAGGTTGCACAGGTACAGGGTATATAAGGGGTCATTGTCCAAGGGGGCGGGGCCTGATCTTCGTGTTCCCTGAGCTAGGAGTCAGGTCTCCTGGTGTTACTGTGCTCGTACTCACCTATCTCTCTTTGTAGAGCCGTGCCTGCTTCGCCATCCAGTCTGCCGTGTCCTGATCCCCGCACGCTGTCCGTCTGCCATCTGACAGTCCGTACCATCCCGGATCCCTGCGGTGACCCGTCATCTTGCTCCAGAGGTTCCGGACCCCGCCTGATATCACCTCGGCCTCCGAACCTGAGCTACGTCACCAAGACCACCTTCTGTGACTCCGTGGTCCCTGGGACTCCTCCGCTGCCTTCACTTGCACGGACTGTTCTACTGCCCATCAGTGCTTCAGCTGCCGGACTCCCTCCCACCATCTCAGAGAGTTCGGTCCAGTGGATCCACCTCCTGGGTCTGCCCGACCGCCCGGCCGTGACAGTAAGATCAGGCCATGGATCCCGCTGCAGCACTATTGGCCCTGCAAGAGGAACTCCAACGCCAGCGTGAAGTCCAGACCCGCATGCTGCAATTTATGACCTCCGTGGACACCCGCCTGTACACGTTACAAGCATCCATGACGCCTGCGGCACCCAGGTCCTCCAATGGACAATCCACGGCTCCCGCACCAGTGGCAGCCTCGTCGGGTGCTTCCCAACTCCGGTTGGCTTCACCACCTCGTTATTCTGGAGATCCCAAGACCTGCAGGGGCTTCATCAACCAATGTTCCCTTCATTTCACGCAGCTGCCACATCTATTCGCCTCCGACCAAGCCAAGGTCGCCTTTATAATGTCCCACCTAGAGGGCGAGGCACTGGCGTGGATGAACCCCTTGTGGGAGAAGGAGGACCCTGTGACCAAGAACCTTCGAGAGTTCCTGCAGGCCTTTCGCAGTACCTTTGACGAGCCGGGACGCGCCTCTGCGTCTGCTTCATCACTTCTCCGCCTACGTCAAGGAACACTGACGGTGGGCCAATACGCCATCCGTTTCCGCACTTTGGCTTCTGAACTCGGGTGGAATAATGAGGCCCTGACAGCCGCCTTCTGGGAGGGACTCTCGAGTCGCATCAAAGATGAGTTGGCGGGTCGTGACTTGCCCTCCACCCTAGATGCCCTGATTGCCCTGGCTACTCGAGTGGACATTCGTTTTCAGGAGCGCTCTAAAGAGCTGTCTCGTGAGAGACGACCGGTACGGCATTCCTCACCTCCCCAGAAGCCCTCCGCACCTCAGTCATCAACAGCTGGGATTCCCGTCCACGAGCCCATGCAGATTGACCGAGTACGACAGTCTGAACAGCGTCGAGCAGAGCGGCTCGCCAAGGGCCTCTGCTTTTACTGCGGAGAGGGCACACACCTGCTACGCGCCTGTCCAGAGAGGCCGGGAAACTCCAAAGCCTAGGGTTGGTAGGAGAGGCCACCCTAGGTGCTGGGACTCTCTCAGACCCGGTTATGTGGACTGTGCAAGTGTCAACGGGAGAGACACGGTTCACGGCTGAGGCATACCTCGATTCCGGGGCAGCAGGCAATTTCATTCAGCAGGCCACGGTGGACAAGTACCAGCTGCCTGTTACTCCACTTGACAAACCCCTCGTGATAGCCTCTGTGGATGGGAGACCCCTCTCTGATACCATCTCCTGGGTCACCAGACCGGTCGAACTACGTATCGGTGCCCTGCACACCGAGAACATCTCTCTCTACGTCCTTCCACACATGTCCCATCAAATCCTGCTGGGACTTCCCTGGTTGCGGACACACGAACCCTCAGTCAGCTGGGGTACTGGCGAAATCACCCGATGGGGCCCTTCTTGTCATGAGAAGTGTCTGAAGTCCATACCACACATCCGACGACCTCCGGTTCCAGAGAACCTACCGGAACTGCCCTCGGCCTATTGGTCCTTCGCAGACGTTTTCGACAAGAAGGAGTCTGAGGTACTTCCGCCACACCGTCCCTACGATTGTGCCATCGACCTGCTCCCAGGAACAACACCACCTCGAGGACGGATATATCCGTTGTCCCCAGCCGAAACCAGGGCCATGTCTACCTACATCACAGAGAGCCTGGCTAAGGGATTCATCCGGAGATCCTCCTCTCCTGCGGGAGCGGGCTTCTTCTTCGTTAAGAAGAAAGAGGGTGACCTACGCCCCTGCATCGACTACCGGGGTCTGAATCAGATCACCGTAAAGAACAAGTACCCTCTGCCGCTCATCCCCGAATTGTTCGACCGGCTCAGAGGAGCCCGTGTGTTCACCAAACTGGATCTTCGGGGTGCTTACAACCTAGTTCGTATCCGCTCTGGGGACGAATGGAAGACCGCGTTTAATACTCGCGATGGGCACTATGAATACTGCGTGATGCCCTTCGGCCTATGTAATGCACCAGCAGTCTTCCAAGAATTGGTGAACGACATCTTCCGGGACCTCCTCTACGTCTGTGTAGTAGTGTATCTGGATGACATCCTTATCTACTCTCCGGACCTCCAGACCCACAGAGAGAACGTCCAGCTGGTCCTACAACGACTGAGAGAGAATCGTCTATACGCCAAATATGAGAAGTGTGTCTTTGAGCAGTCTTCTCTCCCTTTCCTGGGATACATCATCTCGGGTACTGGACTGCAAATGGATCCTAAGAAGGTGTCCTCCATACTCAACTGGCCTCCCCCTTCTGGACTAAAGGCAATCCAACGGTTCCTGGGATTTGCCAACTACTACCGCCAGTTCATCCCTCACTTCTCTGCCCTGACTGCTCCTCTCTCCGCTTTGACCAAAAAGGAGGCTAATCCAAAGGACTGGTCACCTGCGGCCGACGCCGCGTTTTGCTCACTGAAGCGAGCATTTGCCTCCGCTCCTGTACTCCACCGTCCGGAGTTAAACCGCCAGTTCACCTTGGAGGTGGATGCCTCCTCCTCGGGAGCCGGAGCAGTGCTCATGCAAAAGTCCTCCTCCGGGAAGATGGTTACATGCGGTTTCTTCTCCAAGAGCTTCTCTGCACCTGAACGTAATTACACCATCGGTGACCGAGAACTATTGGCGGTCAAACTGGCTCTGGAGGAATGGCGCTACCTCCTGGAAGGAGCAGTGTACCCCGTGATTATCTACACGGACCACAAGAACCTGGAATACCTACGGTCCGCTCAGCGACTGAACCCACGGCAAGCCAGGTGGTCCTTATTCTTTGCCAGGTTCGACTTCCAGCTCCATTTCCGACCCGCAGACAAGAATGTACGTGCGGATGCCTTGTCTAGGTCTTTCATGCCCATGGAGCAGGAGGAAGAGACTACCCAGCCTATCATCCCTCCTAGCAAGATTATTCCGGTGGCCCCTGTCACCCTGGCCCAGATACCGCCCGGAAAGACCTATGTCTCTGAGACTGACAGGCAAAAGGTGTTACACTGGGGTCATGCCTCGAAAACAGCCGGTCATGCAGGCCAGAAGAGAACATGGGGTGCGATTGTACGCCATTATTGGTGGCCATCCCTTCGCACGGACGTCGCTGCTTTTGTCTCTGCCTGCTCCTCTTGTGCCAGGAACAAGACGCCCAAACACCTGCCCTATGGCCGTCTTCTGCCTCTGCCGATACCCACAATTCCGTGGCAACACATAGCGATGGATTTTATTACGGACTTGCCATTATCCTCTGGACACACAGTCATATGGGTCGTGGTGGACCGGTTCTCCAAAATGGCTCACTTCGTCCCTATGGCTGGACTGCCCTCTGCTCAGGAACTCGCGGAAGCCTATATACATCACATCTTCCGCTTGCATGGTTTCCCATCCCACATCGTGTCCGACCGAGGAACTCAGTTTACCTCCCGCTTCTGGAGGGCGCTCTGCAAACATCTGGGTGTGACTCTGGACTTTTCTTCTGCTTACCATCCTCAGTCTAATGGCCAAGTGGAGAGGGTCAATCAAATCTTGACCTCCTTCTTACGTCACTACGTCAACGCCCATCACGACGACTGGTCCACGCTTCTACCTTGGGCTGAATTCTCACATAACCACCACATCAGTGAGTCGTCCTCCAAATCTCCCTTCCATGTAGTTTACGGACTTCAACCCTCCGTCCCGTTGCCTATATCCCCTTCATCGGATGTTCCGGCTGCTGATACTGCAGTTCGTGACTTTGCTACCATTTGGGACTCTGTCAAAGCGTCCCTTGGGCGCGCTTCCCAGCGGATGAAGAAACACGCTGACAAGAGACGTCTGGATCCTCCGTGTTTCTCTCCTGGTGACCTGGTCTGGCTTGCTTCCCAGTACATCCGATTGAAGATACCTTCCTACAAGCTGGGTCCTCGCTACATCGGGCCGTTTAAGGTCCTCAGCAAGATCAATGAGGTATCCTACAAGCTACAGCTCCCGGCCACGATGAGGATACCCAACTCCTTCCACGTCTCTCTGCTCAAGCCGGTTGTCCTTGGTCCCTTCTCCGCTGCTGCCAGTCCGGCCCCTCCTCCTATTGCCGATGATGACATCTATGCGGTAAGGGATATCGTGGCCATGAAGACCGTACGAGGTCGACAGTTCTTCCTGGTGGACTGGGAAGGGTATGGTCCTGAGGATAGGTCTTGGGAGCCCAGGGAGAACGTGGGCACTCCTCTTATCCGTGCCTTCATGTCCCGGTTGCGGGGAGGGGGGCGTGGGGGGGGGGGTACTGTCACGCTCCCCGGGTCCTCACCCCCGTTCCCCGGCTCACCTGCCACGCTCTCCGCTCCCCAGTCACCGGATTCCGTCCGTCCCAGGGCTCCGGGCCCCCGATCCCGGCGCCCGACAGCTTCCCTGGACCTGGCCGGCTCCCCTGCGTCCTCCTCGCAGCCTCCTTCCCTGGCTTCTGGCACCCGGGCGGCGCGCATGCGCATTAGGGCGCGCGCGCGGTCACTGACCCTTTCTTAAAGGGCCAGCGTCCATTAACAGGAAATGAGGTTGCACAGGTACAGGGTATATAAGGGGTCATTGTCCAAGGGGGCGGGGCCTGATCTTCGTGTTCCCTGAGCTAGGAGTCAGGTCTCCTGGTGTTACTGTGCTCGTACTCACCTATCTCTCTTTGTAGAGCCGTGCCTGCTTCGCCATCCAGTCTGCCGTGTCCTGATCCCCGCACGCTGTCCGTCTGCCATCTGACAGTCCGTACCATCCCGGATCCCTGCGGTGACCCGTCATCTTGCTCCAGAGGTTCCGGACCCCGCCTGATATCACCTCGGCCTCCGAACCTGAGCTACGTCACCAAGACCACCTTCTGTGACTCCGTGGTCCCTGGGACTCCTCCGCTGCCTTCACTTGCACGGACTGTTCTACTGCCCATCAGTGCTTCAGCTGCCGGACTCCCTCCCACCATCTCAGAGAGTTCGGTCCAGTGGATCCACCTCCTGGGTCTGCCCGACCGCCCGGCCGTGACAAATGTGCTTGATGCAAATCTAGCTGTGAAGTGTACAACTGGTATTACAGCAATCCCAATTGATAGATATATTTAACAGCATTAAAATAAATCCTTTATTAATTATTCTAAAAAGAGGCAACCAATCCCTCTGATTAAATATTTTCAATTCACCAAGCCTTCACCATGTATAGTCAATGCGTGCCCAGATAACCCAAGGCAGTTCATACCGCACTTAGAACATCATGGTGGAGGCCACTAGTTCAAAAACAAATAAACAAACCAACATAATAAACAAACACAAGGTGATTATGCCGAATCAACGGACCTTGGTCCAATTTGATAGAAAAACTAAGGCATAAAAACTGAATATACCCAACAAAAATTCATCAATTTTTATGATGCTGACAGCGGTCAGATACCACAATTATATACATATATTAGGCATATAGCAGGATGGTTCAAAAGCAAATAAACAAACCAACATAATAAACAAACACAAGGTGATTATGCCGAATTAATGGACATTGGTCCAATTTGATAGAAAAACTAAGGCATAAAAAACTAAATATACCTAACAAAAATTGCATCAATTGTTATATGATACTGACAGCGGTCAGATACCACAATTATAGACATATATTAGGCATATAACAGGAATGGTCTCACCAACTCCTTCCACAGATGGGGGGCAGGCAGTCTCTCCTTTGGATTCCTGGGTTCAGCATACTGATCCAGCATATACTCTCCCTATCCAATCAGGAGACCATAAAATAACAAATTACCTGCCACCCCAAGCTCCCGTCCTAACAAGGACGGTCCACATCTAATGCAAGGTTGGACCCCTAAGCTGACCCTGTTAGCGTCCCGACGCGTTTCGTCCACATCGACTCCTCAGGGGACATATTAGAAATACACCAGGTCCAAAAAGACCCTCCCTCTTAGTTACGTGCGTCCGCCTGCTGGGGATTTCCTCCATGTGGGACGCCGGTGTAATATGCGGCAGATGATGTGTCGAGGTGACGTATTGTGGAGGGGGAGGAGGTGTTCCTCCTCTCCTCCTATCACCTCTGTCTATTGACAGCCTTGGGCGGTTTTTTGGATGAAACGCATGCTGAGCAGCTTTGAACGCTGCTCTACACGTGCTCAGTACTAAGTGGATTATACCATTATCTACACAACACTAATGTAATTAAACATCAGGTGAGTTGTCCCTCCTGATTGGAGGAGCCACATTAGCGCCATGTTTAAAAGACCCCATTGTATACGAGCCAGACTCTTTTGACATCTGAGGCATGTGAGGGCTGGCAGTGAGGACCTGGTGTATTTCTAATATGTCCCCTGAGGAGTCGATGTGGACGAAACGCGTCGGGACGCTAACAGGGTCAGCTTAGGGGTCCAACCTTGCATTAGATGTGGACCGTCCTTGTTAGGACGGGAGCTTGGGGTGGCAGGTAATTTGTTATTTTATGGTCTCCTGATTGGATAGGGAGAGTATATGCTGGATCAGTATACTGAACCCAGGAATCCAAAGGAGAGACTGCCTGCCCCCCATCTGTGGAAGGAGTTGGTGAGACCATTCCTGTTATATGCCTAATATATGTCTATAATTGTGGTATCTGACCGCTGTCAGTATCATATAACAATTGATGCAATTTTTGTTAGGTATATTTAGTTTTTTATGCCTTAGTTTTTCTATCAAATTGGACCAATGTCCATTAATTCGACATAATCACCTTGTGTTTGTTTATTATGTTGGTTTGTTTATTTGCTTTTGAACCATCCTGCTATATGCCTAATATATGTATATAATTGTGGTATCTGACCGCTGTCAGTATCATAAAAATTGATGAATTTCTGTTGGGTATATTCAGTTTTTATGCCTTAGTTTTTCTATCAAATTGGACCAAGGTCCGTTGATTCGGCATAATCACTTTGTGTTTGTTTATTATGTTGGTTTGTTTATTTGTTTTTGAACTAGTGGCCTCCACCATGATGTTCTAAGTGCGGTATGAACTGCCTTGGGTTATCTGGGCACGCATTGACTATACATGGTGAAGGCTTGGTGAATTGAAAATATTTAATCAGAGGGATTGGTTGCCTCTTTTTAGAATAATTAATAAAGGATTTATTTTAATGCTGTTAAATAGAAGTGTACAACTGGGGCACAAGTGCTGACACTGAAGGGGTGGGTGTCTGTGTGGCCCAATTTTTGGAAAAAAGGGAGACTCCGCTTGGAGTCACCTTGCAGTGTTTTACATGATTTTAGAAGGGCGTGCCATGCCTATATCTGTGTCTCGTCCTCTTTTTCCTCGTTACGCTCTTTTGTTTTCGCATGAGAATTTGTTCTTGTCACTTTCCCATGTGTTTGTGTTGTGTTGTGAGTTGTTTATCACCTTTTGGACACCTTTGAGGGTGTTTTCTAGGTGTTTTTATGTGTTTGTGATTGCCTGCCATTGTTTCCTATGCGGTTCGAGTTCGGTTCGTCGAACGTTCGACGAACCGAACTCGAACGGGACCTCCGTTCGGCGAACCGACCTCGAGCCGAACCGCGACCGGTTCACTCATCTCTAGTCATTATCTCATGTTCAGGGAATTGCAGGACCTTAGGTATCCATACTTCTGGCCACGCATATCGTCACAGCCAGTTAGTTGCTAATGGTCATAACCATAGTACCTAATGCCCTCAACAGGGTACTGCATCTCACTTAAGGTGCAGTACTCATCCGGGTAAGGAAGGGGTTAACCGCTGGTGTTTCTTACATTCACAAACCACACACAGTCAGGTGTTTTCCCACTGGCATTGGCCTAGGGTAGACAGGGGGGTGGCTATGACGAGGCATGGGACTTTCCCGGTCACTAGGACAACCACCTGGGGGGCGGGCACCACTTGGGGAAAAAGGAAGAGCATCTTCACACTTGTGGAGTTACCCAGGGCACAGCTTGGGGTGAGGAGGACAGCCAGGACCTTGGTTCAGGCATCACGTCATACTTCTGGGAGCACTACAAGACCCATAGCTTAGAGCAGGCAGCTCAGCCCGGGCTCTCTACAGCTACCAGGGATTCCAGGGTCTGCGGAGAGTGCAGGAAACACCCGCAGCCCATTCTACATTCCATCCACGGTATTGGAGGGACCCCGACCAGAAAAGACACCAAGTGGGAACACCGGCGGTGACCTCCAAATTATCCGGGATCGGCAGGGGCCCATCACGGCAGAGACCGGCACTCTAAGGGTGACAACTGGACATTGAGTAAAAATTTTGAACCGCAACTAAGGAGTCAGCCCGTCATTGCCAGCACCGTCGACCTGCGCTCCGGTGCCAACGGTCACTACTACCCCCATCATCCTCCCTGGGGCCTAGCTTTACTTGTGGGGAGCTAAACCATTCCAGCTGCAACATCCACCCCAGAGAACACCACCCGCAGTGGCGGCCAATTCCTGGCCGCGTACCACAGGTGGTGTCACGAGACAACTACAACTCCCAACATCCTCAATCCCATCATCCCACCATCCTTCATCCATTCCCCTTTTGTCAACACTTCGAGGCCACGAAACCGGGCAGTGTCACCTGTGAAATCCCCTGACCCTCACCTGCTCGGTGATGAGTATTTCTAAGACCCCGTGGGGTGCTCCATATGCAGAAGCTGGGTTGTGTATGATGAGATTCTGCACAGATGAGGTGTGTATTATGAGGTTCTGCAGCAGCTGAGATATGTACGAGGAACTGCAGAATATCACATAATTTGGCGTGGATTTGTTTATGGGACGCCCTGGACTATCCAGGTGGTCCCAGGTCATACACCACACCACACCACCCCCCCTTCCAGTTAGGGAACACCAGCCAAACCAAAACCCTTGTCACCACCCTCCAGGTTTGATGTCCACACCAGGGGGGGCGGAGCCAGGCAGTTGACTCTGCCCACCGAGGAGTTCACAGGCCTGGAGGCGGGAACTTAAGTAGTCATGTTCAAGTTGAGGTACAGAGTAGTTTCGACAGTGAAGGAGGGAGGTTGAGTCCAGAAGCAGACCTGTGCTCAGGCCTGCCAAAGACTACTCCAGTGGCTGGGTTGGAGCCCAGTCAACATTGGCAAGGAGGCAGATGGTGGTGGCCACCTGCAGGAGACCGGAAATACGACCGGTGGAACTGTAAGGGACCGGGACAGGGTAGTGGCCCGCCGGAACCGAACCAGGGAGCCAACTGGATACCGGAGCACCAGGCAGGGTACTCAGACCCAGTACAAAGCCCTGAACCAACAGGGCCGAGTCGAATCAACTGATTGCAGGCTGGACTTAAGGACCTACCCACACAAGTCCCTTTAGAAGACAACAGCCCAACCATACCTGGTAACGCCACCGCCAAGGCATATTGACTCAAAGGGCCAGCGTCTGCGGGCAAACAGGCTCCTCCGGCAAATACCAGTCGGGGAGCGGACTACCGGTGCCTAGAGGTGCAGGAGAAAGGTGGAAACCACCAACCTAATCTGGAAGAAGCTGCAGCCGGCTGCGGGCCCCGTTCATCACTCCGTTTGGTTTACCAGCGACTCCAGTGTCTTGTGTCAGAGTGAGTACACCAGTGCCATCAAGCACCACACTGCACCGCGACACTTCACCCTGCACCCCGGCCCTCTCCTACGGGGCCTGGGACCAACAACCCCTACCCACGGAGGGGTCAACACCTAGCTGCGCCATTACACCGCTCCCGGAATCCCCGCACCTTCACCGTAGCGGTGGTGTCCATAATCACCACAACCCGTGGGTGGTGTAACAAACTGTCATTCCAAATCAAACACCCAAATCCCCGCGTGTACCGCCAACTCCCTTGCAGAGCGACGTGACCCCCGGGTCCGTGAGAAGCTCGAGCCACCACCCGCAGTACGAGCAGAGATCCGAGCGGCTCGGCGGTCGCAGCCGAGCCCGCAGGGCGGTACACATCGACTCTTCTGGCATCACGAACAGGATCGACCCAGTCCACTTACCAGTGGAAGTGCGCCTTGAAGTCCCCGTCAGCGGCGTCTCGCTGAAAAATTGGAGAATCCGCCATCTTGGGCATGAAAAGTTCCCGCCCGAGCAGTCTTCCCTGAACAGAAAGGGCGCGAAGATGAAGCCCCGCCCCCCGAGAGCGGAGTAGAGCAAAAAGAAAAGAAGGTGCTCGGAAAATACCAAAAGGGGGACGGAAAGAAAATGTCCGCGCCTACCGGAGACGGCGAAGCGGCGTCCACCGCAGGAGTGGCGGCGCCTGAAGACGGAAATGCGATAGCCCCCGCTCCGGTTGCACGAGCGGAGGAGGCCGCGGGTTCGGCGGTCACCCAGGTAATGCCGATCTCCCTGCCCTATGTGCCCGGTGCTGCTTGGTTACCCCAGTACGGTGGGAAGCCTGACACGTTACAGGCGTTCCGAAAAAAGATATGCTCGGTTCTCGATCTGTATGCCATGACCGGCAGACAGCGTGCAGTGGTAGTGCTGGGGCAGCTGACCGGTGAGGCCGAGCAGGAGATGGAGACCTGGACCGACGCGGACCGGGCCTCGGTGACCACCATCTTTGAAAAGCTCCAGACCGCCTTTGAGACCCGCACCGAGGCCAAGCTACGGATGCAGTTTTACCACTGTTGGCAGCGACCTGCAGACAGTATCAGAGACTATGCCCTCCTCCTGCAGACGGCCCTCCTGAAGCGGGTGGATACCATCACCGAGTCAGACAGCAATAAGATGTTGGTGGAACAGTTTCTGCGGGGATTGGGGTCCGCTGAAGACCGCAAGCAGCTGCGGCTGTGGGCCCTGGAGCACCCTGAGCTGGACTTTGTGATATTGAAAGAATGGGCCATAAATGCCCTGCAACCCCTTGATGTTGGTGCTCCTGACATGGCCCCTTGGCCGGCCGAATCAGCTCCAGTCTCGGTGGCGCCCCCGCTCCTGGTTCTGCCGGCCCCTGCAGCACCCACCGGGGTGAGAGATGAGCTGGCCGAAAAAGTACAGCGTATGAGCGAGGACCTCGCCCAGGTGATCACCGCACTCAAGCTCCCGCCAAGAGCCAAGCCCCCGGCAGTGATCCAGCTCGCTGACAGTCCAGAGGACGTCCCTTGGATGCAGCGGAGGAGGAACACCGACCTGCGGTATGGACCACCTGTGTGCTACAGGTGCAACAAGCCGGGCCATTACTCTAGGCGATGTCCGTTAAACGAGCAACCCCTGAGGCCAAGGGCCAATCCTCAGGAGTAGACCCCCATGGCCCGGCTGATTGGAGAGACCTTTTTGTAGGAGGCCGCCCCATCATCTCCCTGGCAGTGGACGGCGTCCCGACCATGGCCCTGTTGGACACTGGATCGCAGGTAACCACTATGCCTTATTCATTGTACCAGCGATATTGTGCCGATAGTGAACTTGCCCCTCCAGATGACAGCATGACCGTTATTGCGGCTAATGGGCTCCCTATGACCCAAGTGGGACTCAGGGAGGTGACCCTGACTGTGGGACGGACCCAGTTGAAACGCCAAGGGATGATTGTGGTGCTGAATGAGTCCAGTGACCGTAACCCAAAAGTGGTCCTAGGGACCTATATGATTGAGCATTGTATGGGAGAGGTGTTGAGCTTGCTGCAGCAACTGTCTGCCACTGCAGGAGGGTGAAGGCAGAGGGCCCTGCAGCGTGAAATCCGGGCCCTCCTGCACCGGCAGCAAGTGAACCTGACGGGTGGAGAGATTGGTGGAGTGAGGGTGATGTACGCAGCCCCTTTAGTGGTCCCGCCAAGGAGCGTAATGATGATTTGGTGTAGAGCTGCAGTGCGCCCCCAAGGACGAGATTACCCAGCGTTGGTGGAACCATCGCCTTCAGAGCACTCGCCCACAGTAATGGCAGCCATGGGGGTGACTGACGTCAAGAAGGGGAGAGTGCCTGTGAGAGTGCTGAACTGCAGGGAAGAAGAGGTTAGGCTCCCCTGCTACGCCACCATAGCCAAGCTGTTAGGCCTAAGCCAGACGGCGAGAAAAACAGTGCGAGTGGAGTGCGATAAAACATTGCATTCCCCTCGGACCAATTCTAGCCTGTGTGTCAGCACACATGAGCGATTATTTTCTCAGCCCTAATCGGACCGAGAAAACAATCGCAGCATGCTGCGATTGTAAGCTGAGACTCTTTCTCTCGCACCCATTCAAGTGAATGGGGCGAGAGAAAAATCGCACTGCACTCGCGGTACACCGGTGTACTGCCAGTGCAGTGCGAGAATGGCAATAGCTGACTACGCAGGGGAGAGGGAGAGAAATCCCTCCCTTCCCTCCTGAGTGCCGGCACGCCCCCCGCAGCTGAGGTCTGCTCGCACGAACGGACCTCAGTTGCAAGGACACACGCATGACACTCGGCTCTGCTGTACTGCCAGCACAAGCCGAGTGTCATGCAAGTGGATCGCAGTAGTCCCCGTGTGGCCCCAGCCTTAACCATAGACTCTCACACCATCCATGAGACTGCCCCCACTACCCCTACACACAACCTGGGCAGTGACACACCATCCATGCCGCTAGAGGAGTGGTGTCGGGAGCTACATGTCGGCACTGAGTCTACCCCAGTACACCACAAAGGCGAAGTATACAGGGTAGTACAAGAGTATGAGTAGGTCTTCAGCAAACACCCGCTAGACTTCGGGAGCATTAAGGGGGTTCAACATCATATCCCCACAGGCACACACCCACCCATTAAAGAAAGGTACAGGCCGATACCACCAGCACATTATCAATGCGCTAAAGACATGTTGAGGAACATATGAAACCAGAGAAAAAAGTGGTATAACTCCATTTAATTAAAAACAATATTTTTATTAAACATATTAAAATTTCACAACATTATCAATCAGCAAATTCCACAGCGGTAGATCCTCACAAAATAGGTGAGCTGGTATCATAATACAACATGTAATTATAGACAGTTCATATATAACCAGGTCAGCAGCTTGACAATTATATTATAAGCAGTTAGTTATAGATTAAGTGCCAGGGAACAAGCCAGTAACCATTGGAGCTTTAAATAGTAATACAGCTTACCAACTGAAAGGCAATCCCTGTTAATCATAAATCTGTCAATAAGCTGAACTCATACTGACCAGTAACGTAGATACCGCAACACCTGCCTGTCCCAACGCGCGTTTCACCCTCTTCCTCAGGGGACGTATGAGAGACTAGTGTGGATCGAAGGTATATATGTGCTAAACAATCACCTTGAAATCAAAAACCTGTGTGCAAGCCTGGTAACTTAGAATAACTTTGTGTGGCTGAAGTAACCACACC
Organism: Anomaloglossus baeobatrachus; assembly: GCF_048569485.1. Classification (NCBI taxonomy): domain Eukaryota; kingdom Metazoa; phylum Chordata; class Amphibia; order Anura; family Aromobatidae; genus Anomaloglossus; species Anomaloglossus baeobatrachus. The sequence goes on from NC_134357.1 coordinate 226,860,757, forward strand.
TAAGGGGCGTTGCTGGCTGACTCGTCATGCTGATAGCCTATCCTGAAGCATTAAATCAGTGCCTGCGATCATACGGCCCGCCAGCGGGATGCCGCAAAGCCGCAATCAACAAGTAGTTAATCGTACATATAAGCGATATGAGCAGTACTGAAAAGGAACATATCTACCTGAGTGTGTGGACTGTATTAAAAAGGATCATCACCGAGGCAGAGAAGTAAGCCGCAGCGTTCATATCCACCATGACAGCAAAGTCGTCATGGAAACTGAACTATACGCCCATCAGGGAGTTAATTCCCCGTCATTACTTTGAGAACCAATCAAAAGCCACAACGTCAGCATCGATGACATCCAGTCTGCCAATAGTGTGCAGCGGAATCGTGACTCATATCATGACACGCCCACACAGCCTGCGAATGATGCTGGTACTGGGCATGCGTCAGGTATATGCGAGTGCCGCGGCGTCTCAGTTTGCCATCAGTTGTCATGGTTACTCTGGTTAAACGCCCTTCAGGGCGTAACTGATGATTCACAACCTAGAGAGCCAATTATTGATCATAACAATAGTGGCCACCGTGGTCCGGCCCGCCAATGAGGCACGGACAGATTACAATCGGCCACCAGTTTGCCAGGCTTCTACCATATATTATGGTAATTTGACGCATAAAAAGATGAAAATGTGGTGGACTAAAGTCTCTATGGAAAATTATTTATCTGCTAAAATCGTGCCTAGAGGCTTGAGAATACAGACTTACCCCACGTTCCCTTTAGAGGATGAGCATCTGATGAAAAGGTGGATTGAAGCATCTCTCACTTGCTCCAATGAGTTTATGCGGATCATTGTGGATAAAAATACGTCGTCCCTAGCCGCCCTTGATTTGGAGTTGGAAGAACTTCAGAAAAGTATGACTAAAGATATTGAGGAAATAGCGATTAACAACTTTTTTTCTGAACTAGAAAAAGACATTGAAAAATGGGAGGCGGAGATCAGCCAACTGAAAGGAAAAAAATTCCATCGTGATATTGCGGATTTCGAGGCGCAAAAGATCTTTAGATGGCAGATCCCAAAGCAGAAAGAGAAAGTACAGTACAGAAGCTCCTCTCTTTCTTCAGTTGCCTCAACTAGTGAAGGCGAAAATTCCCAAAGTGAAGTCGAAACATGGGATAAAAGACCTATGAGAACAAGACAGTGGGATAGAACAAGAACTCAGCCTAAAATATACCATCATGAAGGCTTTGTCCGTGATGATCAATTGAAGGTAATCAACTTATCCTCATATTCTCTTACGGACCATCAATTAAGTGTTTTGAAGAGGGGTTTATCCTTTTCCCCCTCTAGTAACCTCGATAAGTTTACCACTGTCAAGGATTTGCACTTATTCGCAAGAAAAATCCAACTAAAACGTTTTTTCTATCAATCCAATCTAGGAGAAGTTTACAGCTCCAAAAAAGAACAAGAAGCCATATCAGCCTTAAATTCCTTGGCTATGGAAGGCAATATCGGAAATGCAGATGATTATGTAAGTGAACCTTTGGGAGTTGAGTCTAATGTTGATTATCTGGGGGAATCAATTCGGGAGCTTAAAACATTCCCGAAACATTTATATCCAAAATCCAAAAAATTCCCTCCGTTCAGTTCATGCCCTGCGGTTGACATATTTGTCAAGTTGGTCAGCAATGAGATTGAGGGTCTAAATATTTATGAGCATCTCAATTATGCTGAAAGAGCAGCACTAAAGGAATTACAAGCTCTGCCTGATGTGATAATAAAGCCCGCCGATAAAGGCGGAAATTTGGTTATTTGGCCTAACACTCAATATGAGATACAAGTCTATAAAATTTTGAAAAACTCCACTAACTATAAAAGGTTGCTATATAACCCTTTGATGGAATATCGGGCTGAGCTTTTTGAAATCTTAGATAGGGCGTTCCAAATAGGAGTTATTCCTAAAAAAATCTTGGACTCACTTCTGGTTGCTAACCCCCGGATGCCAACATTTTACATAATCCCAAAGCTGCATAAGAACCCACAAAACCCTCCCGGACGGCCAATTGTCTCCGGTAATGGAGGGTTATGTGAGAGGGTATGTGATTTTATTGAGTTTTATTTACAGCCACTGGTTTTTACATTGCCCTCACACATTAAGGACACTACCGCGGCTTTACAAAGGTTAGAAAATCTCAATATTGGGGATAGGGCTTTGATGGTTACGGCCGAGGTTAAGGCCCTATACTCATCTATTAGACATCAAGATGGGCTGGCTGCTGTTGGGTTCTTTTTACAATCCAGTAACTTGGACCAAGGATTGGTGGACCTCATTCTTACACTTCTTAATTTCATCTTACGGCATAATTGCTTCATGTTTAAGGACGAGGTTTTCCTCCAGATGCAGGGTACAGCAATGGGGGTGGCTTGTGCCCCCTCATATGCTAACCTGTTTCTGGGGGAATGGGAGCGTCAAATATTCCAGACGGAGCCGGATGAATATGTGTGCCTGGTCCAGAATTGGATCAGGTACATAGATGACGTCTGGTTCATCTGGGAGGGCACAATTGAACAACTGGATGTGTTTATGAATCGACTCAATTCTAACAATAAAAACATCTGTTTGACATATAAATATGGACGCTCGGTGGAGTTCCTAGATATCAAGATTCATGCCTCCCATAGTGGGGACATAAGCACTGACATATTTAGGAAACCGACCTCAACAAATACCCTTCTCCATGCTCAGTCATGCCACCATCCAGCAACCATCAAGAGTATCCCTACCTCCCAATTTCTGAGGGCTAAGCGAATCTGCTCCTCTAATGACAAATTTCAAACTCAAGCTGAGGAACTGACTAATCGGTTCCTGAGCAGAGGATATAGCAGGAAATGTATCTGTAAAGGCTATAGGAGAGCTTTGAATACTCCGAGGGAGCAACTATTATACTCTAGTCAGGATCGGAGCAAAACGGAGTAACCGGTCAGGCTAATTACCCCGTTTAATAATCATTGGAGTGACCTGCGGGCAGCTCTAGACAAACATTGGCAAGTGTTGTTGATGGATCCTATCCTGAAACAATGTCTGCCTGACCATCCCTTAATCACAGCAAGAAGGTCCAAAAATCTAAGGGACCTATTAGTGCATAGTGCTTATCAGGGCTCCAAAAACAAATTGAAAACCCCACTTTCTCCGGGCTTTTACCCATGTGGGATGTGTAAGGGTTGTTTGAATATGATCAAATCTAAAACATTTTCTGGCACGAAAGGGCAGAAGGAGTACATCATAAGACAGCATTTAACATGCTCATCAAAAAATGTGGTGTATCAGGCTACCTGTGGCTGTGGCAAACTCTATATTGGCCTTACGAGTCGAGAACTCAAAATTCGTACACGCGAACATGTACGTGACATAGAAAAGTCCAAAACAGCCCTGGAAAATGAACATTTGAAGACTCTTCCTAGACACTTTAGGAAATTCCACAATTCTAACCCTGCGTCATTGAAAATTAAGGCAATAGATCAGATCAAAGAGGATCCCAGAGGAGGAGATTTTAACACAACTCTGGGTAAACTGGAAAGCAAGTATCATAGTATCATAGTTTTTAAGGTTGAAGGGAGACTCTAAGTCCATCTAGTTCAACCTGTAGCCTAACATGTTGATCCAGAGGAAGGCAAAAAAAACCCCAATGTGGCAAACAAGTTCCAATGGGGAAAAAATTTCCTTCCTGACTCCACATCCGGCAATCAGACTAGTTCCCTGGATCAATACCCTGTCATAAAATCTAATATACATAACTGGTAATATTAAATTTTTCAAGAAAGGCATCCAGGCTCTGCTTAAATGTTAGTAGTGAATCACTCATTACAACATCATGCGGCAGAGAGTTCCATAGTCTCACTGCTCGTACAGTAAAGAATCCTCGTCTGTGATTATGATTAAACCTTCTTTCCTCAAGACGTAGCGGATGCCCCCGTGTTCCAGTCGCAGGCCTAGGTGTAAAAAGATCTTTGGAAAGGTCTCTGTACTGTCCCCTCATATATTTATACATTGTGATTAGATCTCCCCTAAGCCTTCGTTTTTCCAAACTAAATAACCCCAAGTTTAATAACCTGTCTTGGTATTGCAGCCCACCCATTCCTCTAATAATCTTGGTCGCTCTTCTCTGCACCCTCTCCAGTTCAGCTATGTCCTTCTTATATATCGGTGACCAGAATTGTACACAGTATTCTAAGTGCGGTCGCACTAGTGACTTGTACAGAGGTAGAACTATATTTTTTTCATGAACACTTATACCTCTTTTAATACATCCCATTATTTTATTAGCCCTGGCAGCAGCTGCCTGACACTGTCCACTAAAGTGAAGTTTACCATCCACCCATACACCCAAGTCTTTTTCTGTGTCTGTTTTACCCAGTGTTCTACAATTAAGTACATAATCATAAATGTTATTTCCTCTACCCAAGTGCATGACCTTACATTTATCTACATTAAACTTCAATTGCCACTTCTCAGCCCAATCCTCCAATTTACATAAATCTCCCTGTAATATAAAATTATCCTCCTCTATATTGATTACCCTGCAGAGTTTAGTATCATCTGCAAATATTGAAATTCTACTCTGCATGCCCCCAACAAGGTCATTTATAAATATGTTGAAAAGAAGCGGGCCCAATACTGACCCCTGTGGTACCCCACTATGAACTGAGACCCAGTCCGAGTACGTACCATTAATAACCACCCTTTGTTTCCTATCACTGAGCCAGTTTTTAACCCAGTTACACATATTTTCCCCTATCCCCATTATTCTCATTTTCTGTACCAACCTTTTGTGTGGCACCGTATCAAAAGCTTTTGAAAAGTCCATATACACAACATCCACTGCATTTCCCTGGTCCAGACTTGAACTTACCTCTTCATAGAAGCTGATCAAATTAGTTTGACAGGATCGATCCTTCATAAACCCATGTTGATACTCTGTCATAAGGTTATTTTTCTTGAGATACTCCAGTATAGCATCTCTCAAGAAACCCTCAAGGATTTTACCAACCGTAGAGGTTAAACTTACCGGCCTATAATTTCCCGGCTCAGTTTTTGTCCCCTTTTTGAATATTGGCACCACATTTGCTATGCGCCAGTCCTGCGGTACCGACCCTGTTATTAAGGAATCTGAGAAGATTAAAAATAATGGTCTATCTATCACATAACTCAATTCCTGCAGTACTCTGGGGTGTATGCCATCCGGGCCCGGAGATTTGTCAACCTTAGTGATTTCGAGGCGGCGGCGTACTTCCTGCTGGGTTAAGCAGGTAATATTCAAGGGTGAATTTATGGTATCACTGGTCATGTCATCTGCCATGGCATTTTCTTGTATAAAAACCGTAGAAAAAAAGTCATTCAGCAGGTTGGCTTTACCCTCATCCCCTTCCACCATTTCACCAAGACTATTTTTAAGGGGGCCAACACTATCGCTTTTCAATTTTTTTACTGTTTATGTAGTTAAAGAATATTTTAGGATTATTTTTACTTTCTCTCGCAATGAGTCTCTCTGTCTCAAACTTAGCTAACTTAATTTGCTTTTTACATATTTTATTTAATTTTCTATAATTATATAATGCCTCATCGCTACCTACCCTCTTTAATTCTTTTAAGGCTTTCTGTTTTTCTTTTATTGCTTCCCTTACAGCTCTATTTAGCCATAGGGGTTTCCTCCTATTTCTAGCATGTTTGTTCCCATAGGGTATATTTTCTGCACAAGCCCTATTCAGGATGCTCATAAAAGTCTCCCATTTGCTTTGTGTACTTTTATTACTTAGTACATCATCCCAGTTTATTGCACTAAGATCATCTCTCAACCGTTTAAAATTTGCTTTCCTGAAGTTTAGTGTCCTTATAGCCCCTCTACTATACATCTTACTAAAGAATACATGAAAACTTATTATTTTGTGATCACTATTCCCCAAGTAACCCCCAACTTGTATATTTAATATGCGGTCTGGCCTATTGGTTAGTACAAGGTCTAGTAGTGCTCCCCCTCTTGTGGGGTCCTGTACCATTTGTGAAAGGTAATTATCTTTCATTGTTATCAAAAATCTATTTCCTTTGCTGGAACTGCAAGTTTCTGTTCCCCAATTTATATCAGGATAGTTAAAGTCCCCCATAATAATTACCTCTCCGAGACTCGCTGCTTTATCAATTTGCTTTATGAGGAGATTCTCTACCTCTTCCATAATATTCGGCGTCTTATAACACACCCCTATCAGTATTTTATTATTCATTCTCCCCCCCCTTATCTCCACCCATAGGGACTCTACATTCTCAGTACCCTCACATATGTTGTCACGCAGGATGGGTTTTAAGGATGATTTTACATATAGACACACACCTCCCCCTCGCTTATTTGTACGGTCATTCCTGAATAGGCTATAACCCTGTAAATTAACAGCCCAGTCATAGCTCTCATCCAGCCATGTCTCTGATATCCCCACTATATCATAATTTTCTTCCAACAATATTAATTCTAATTCCTCCACCTTATTTGTGAGGCTTCGGGCATTAGTGTACATGCACGTTACGTATGACTCTGTACCTGGATTCCTGCTTACTGTATTACCTGTCCTAACCCTTCCCCCCGTACCACCCCCAATTTCATTACTTGTGCCCTGGTCACTATCTGCACTACATTCCCCTTCTATAAAGTGAATACCCTCGCCCCCCATTCCTAGTTTAAACACTCCTCCAACCTTCTAGCCATTTTCTGCCCCAGCAGAGCTGCACCTTCCCCATTAAGATGCAGCCCATCCCTAGCATAGAATCTGTAGCCAACTGAAAAGTCGGCCCAATTCTCCAGGAACCCAAAACCCTCTTTCCTACACCAATTCCTGAGCCACCTGTTAACCTCCCTGATCTCTCTTTGCCTCTCTGGTGTGGCTCATGGCACAGGTAGTATTTCCGAAAATACCACCTTTGAGGTCCATGCTTTAAGCTTACAACCTAATTCCCTGAAATCATCTTTAAGGACCTTCCACCTACCTCTAACTTTGTCATTTGTGCCAATGTGTAAAATGACCGCTGGGTCCTCCCCAGCCCCTCCCAGTAATCTGTCAACCCGATCAGCGATGTGCCGAACTCGAGCGCCAGGAAGACAACACACTGTTCGGCGATCCCTGTCTTTGTGACAGATTGCCCTATCTGTCCCCCTAATAATTGAGTCCCCCACTACCAGTACCTGTCTTGCCTGCCCTGCACTCCTATTCCCCCCCTTACTGGAGCAGACACTCCTCTGGCGTTCAGAGGTCATGCCTTGCTGCAGCAATGCTACCCCTGTAATGACATCCCCCTCATCTGCCAAGTTTGCAAACCTATTGGGGTGTGTCAGTTCAGGACTAGCCTTCCTAGTACTTTTCCCTTTACCCCCCTTTCTAACTGTCACCCAGCTACCTACCTCACCGTCCTGCCGCTCCCTACTACGATCCTCCCCCACATCTGACCCAGCAAGCTGCTGCTCAGTGAGCAGCAAACTCCTTTCCATATTGCTAATGCATCTCAGAGTTGCCAGCTGCTCATTTAGATCCAGTATCTGGGCTTCCAAATGTGCAACTTGCTCACATCTCGAACAACAGTATGCACCCTCGAACGGCTTTTCAAGGACTGCATACATGAGACAAGATGTACACTGGATCGCATTAGCAATAGTGGAGCACATTTTCTAATGGGGATAGCACTAAACAAATGTTAAGTAATTAAACAACTAAATACAAACAATTCTACTCACACTTACTTTTGCTCACACTTTGCTCACTCACGCTCACAATGAAGAAGACAGGCTAAAATGCAAATTATCCTCGCAAGACTCCTTCCCTGGCTTTCAGAAGTCTTCCTTCCGGCTGTAACGGCCAAAACCCGGTTCTCCTTGAGCTCGCGGTGACTCTTCACTTATCCCAGAAGGCACTGGGAATATGCAAATTATCCTCGCAAGACTCCTTCCCTGGCTTTCAGAAGTCTTCCTTCCGGCTGTAACGGCCAAAACCCGGTTCTCCTTGAGCTCGCGGTGACTCTTCACTTATCCCAGAAGGCACTGGGAATATGCAAATTATCCTCGCAAGACTCCTTCCCTGGCTTATTCCACTTCCACTTTATTCACTAAGTGGATTTACTTGCTAGATACTGTTGCACCCAAAGGGCTTAATGAGCACTTTGGCTTCAGCTCTTTCCTGTAGGTTGAACGAGCAGTGAGATATATGCGTATATTAATATCTTTTTAATTGTTTTTTATATTTAGTTATTTTTTTAGGTTACATTATCTTAAAGACCGTAATCTAACGGTGACGTTTGGATCTTGGATATATATGTGTTGGAGTTTCGCCGCTCCAGGAATGATGGAATTAATGCAGATTGTTTGATTTTATTCACTATTGACTTATCTGCATTTACTAATTTTTGTGTGCTTTTCCTTAAGGCTCTGGAATACATCAACACAATCATGCTGATTCGTGCTAATGGAGGACCTCTCTAGAAGTTTGAATCCAGGCATTTTGGACTGGATGTAATACAACATTCTACCCATTGTTTGTTTTTTTTTCCCTTCACAAGTTGCGTTTCTGGCCGAGCGCAGGACCATTGGGGTCACGAATGTCTCCCTCTTGTTGCGGCCCTAATGGTGGCCAACCCCGTCGGAGCATAAATTGCCTGACGGTTTTGGTTTACCGGTGGCCGCGGCAGGATGGAGACTGAGATTCCTGCCCTTATGGTTACTGTGTTTATAGCCGGTCTCTCAACCCTTTAAATCAATGGTTCATAATGACAGACTCACGGATTGATTAATGGGAAGTAATTGGCCATGCCCTGTATTGATAATGGCTGTCCATTGTACTAATTGTAATATTAATAGGGCAGTTGCCTGTTTGAATTCTTATGACCAATTTTGGTGGCATGGTTATAAGTAATAAATGAAATATATGATAAATGTGTCGTTGGTTATCTAATGACTCAGATGTTAGTTTTCATTGATGATGGGTTGATATATATTTTGCACTTCTACCATATATGATACCCGACGTATAGGTTAGCCATATATCAGGACTGGAGCTAATTATTCAGCAAACATTTTTTCATGGGTTATACACCCTTTTTTTCATGGGTTATACATTTTTCATGGGTTATATGTTTTACAGATTATGGAATAGAGGGGGTTTCCTTATATTGATTCGAACTTATAAGGTTGTGATTGGTGGTGTGTGACTGTTTGATCATGACGTATGTGTCTACAATGATGTGGGATAATGAGGGACGCCATGGCATAATAGGACTGTGCCACTATGTGCGCCCCATTTTTAACACTGTTCATATGCCGCACAGTCCGGAAGGCCTGGCAAACTGGTGGCCGATTGTAATCTGTCCGTGCCTCATTGGCGGGCCGGACCACGGTGGCCACTATTGTTATGATCAATAATTGGCTCTCTAGGTTGTGAATCATCCGTTACGCCCTGAAGGGCGTTTAACCTGAGTAACCATGACAACTGATGGCAAACTGAGACGCCGCGGCACTCGCATATACCTGACGCATGCCCAGTACCAGCATCATTCGCAGGCTGTGTGGGCGTGTCATGATATGAGTCACGATTCCGCTGCACACTATTGGCAGACTGGATGTCATCGATGCTGACGTTGTGGCTTTTGATTGGTTCTCAAAGTAATGACGGGGAATTAACTCCCTGATGGGCGTATAGTTCAGTTTCCATGACGACTTTGCTGTCATGGTGGATATGAACGCTGCGGCTTACTTCTCCGCCTCGGTGATGATCCTTTTTAATACAGTCCACACACTCAGGTAGATATGTTCCTTTTCAGTACTGCTCATATCGCTTATATGTACGATTAACTACTGGTTGATTGCGGCTTTGCGGCATCCCGCTGGCGGGCCGTATGATCGCAGGCCCTGATTTAATGCTTCAGGATAGGCTATCAGCATGACGAGTCAGCCAGCAACGCCCCTTAGGTGTGGTTACTTCAGCCACACAAAGTTATTCTAAGTTACCAGGCTTGCACACAGGTTTTTGATTTCAAGGTGATTGTTTAGCACATATATACCTTCGATTCACACTAGTCTCTCATACGTCCCCTCAGGAAGAGGGTGAAACGCGCGTTGGGACAGGCAGGTGTTGCGGTATCTACGTTACTGGTCAGTATGAGTTCAGCTTATTGACAGATTTATGATTAACAGGGATTGCCTTCCAGTTGGTAAGCTGTATTACTATTTAAAGCTCCAATGGTTACTGGCTTGTTCCCTGGCACTTAATCTATAACTAACTGCTTATAATATAATTGTCAAGCTGCTGACCTGGTTATATATGAACTGTCTATAATTAAATGTTGTATTATGATACCAGCTCACCTATTTTGTGAGGATCTACCGCTGTGGAATTTGCTGATTGATAATGTTGTGAAATTTTAATATGTTTAATAAAAATATTGTTTTTAATTAAATGGAGTTATACCACTTTTTTCTCTGGTTTCATATATTGCATAAGTGGTTGTCCAACACGAGTTGTTTGGATTGGGATTAATGTTGAGGAACATGAAGGAGGCAGGGGTCATCCGGGATAGTTGTAGTCCCTGGGCAGCTCCGTTGGTGCTGGTAAGGAAGAAGGACGGTACCATGAGAATGTGTGTGGATTACCGGAAGATCAATCAGATAACGCACAAAGATGCCTACCCTCTCCCCCGTATTGAAGAGTCACTGGCCGCACTAAAAACTACTAATTATTTCTCTACCCTTGACCTCACCAGTGGATACTGACAGGTGGCGGTTGCACCGGAAGACCGCAAGAAGACCGCATTTGCTACCTACATGGGACTCTGCGAGTTCAACAGTATGCCGTTCGGGCTGTGCAACGCCCCCGGGAACCTTCCAACGGCTCATGGAGTGCTGCTTGGGGCATCTCAACTTCGAGACTGTCCTATTGTATCTGGACGATGTGATCGTGTATTCCAAGACGTATCAGGCCCACCTGGAGCACCTGGCAGAAGTGTTCGCAGCTCTCTCCAAGTACGAAATGAAACTGAAGCCCTCGAAGTGCCATCTGCTGAAACCCAAAGTGCAATACCTCGGACATGTGGTGAGCGCAGAAGATTTGGTCCCGGATCCAGAGAAGATTGTTGCCATCCAGAGCTGGCCACGACTGGCCACAGTGAAGGAGGTGAGGCAGTTCCTGGGCCTGGTGGGCTACTACCGCCGTTTCATCAAGGGGTACACGAAGATGGCCGCGCCCATGCAAGATCTCCTCGTGGGACAGACAAAGAATGGAAGGTCCCCCGGTCCCCCGTTTGTTTGGGATGAGAAGCATGAGGAGTCTTTCCATCAGCTGAAGTCGGCCCTGACGGGGGAAGAAATCATGGCTTACCCGGACTATGGCCTCCCGTTTGTCCTCTACACCGACGCCAGCAACGTGGGCCTGGGTGCGGTCCTGTCCCAGGTGCAGGATGGGAAGGAAAAAGTGATCACCTATGCCAGCAAAAAACTCGGGCCGACGGAAAGGAACCCCGAAAATTACAGCTCTTTCAAGCTGGAGTTCTTAGCCCTTGTGTGGGCAATAACAGAGAGGTTCAAGCATTACCTTGCAGCGGCGAAGTTTACTGCCTACACGGACAACAATCCGTTGACACACCTAGATACGGCCAAGTTGGGTGCCCTGGAGCAGCGGTGGATGGCCCGATTTTCCAATTACGATTTCACTATCAAATACAGGGCCAGCCGCAAGAACACCAATGCGGATGCGCTGTCCCGAATGCCGCACCTGCCCAAAGAAGGTGTGGAAGATGACGACCTTGAGGAGATCGAACTACCCACATTCCATCAGCCACGAGGTGAGAAGCCCTGCATTAACCGACAACAGGTGAACCTTGACCCGTTGCCCGGCCAGGGGTGGCAGGAAGCCCAGGATCAAGAACCCGCGGTCCAGTTGGTCAAAACCATGATCGCGCAGGGCTCCTCCAGGATGGACCCCACGCCCCCCTCAGAGGCTCAACGGCTGTGGAAGGAGAGGAACCGGCTGTATTTACATCAGGGGAAGCTGTATAGGGAGATGATCAATCCGAAGACCCATGAGAAGGTCCACCAGGTTGTGGTCCCCCAAGCCAGTCTGCCCAGGGTCCTGCAGGCCTACCATGATGGCGCAGGGCACTTCGGTTGGAAAAAGCTGGAGATGTTGCTGAGAGAGCGGTTTTACTGGAGTGGGATGCGGGAGTCTGTGGAGGCCTGGTGTCGAGAATGTGGTCCCTGCACACTGAGGAGGCGGGACGAAGCCAGCCAAAAGGCCCCCCTACAGCCGATCGTCACTCACCAGCCGCTGGAGTTGGTTGCCCTGGACCACGTCAAGCTCACGCCCAGCCGAAGCGGGTATACATATGCCCTGACCATTGTAGACCCCTCCAGGTTTATGTTGGCTGTCCCTGTTAAAGATCTGACAGGCCGTACTGCGGCTAGAGCCTTCCAGGCGGCACGGTGGCTCAGTGGTTAGCACTGCAGTCTTGCAGCACTGGGGTCCTGGGTTCACATCCCACTAAGGACACCATCTGCAAGGAGTTTGTATGTTCTCCCCGTGTTTGCGTGGATTTCCTCCGGGCACTCCGGTTTCCTCCCACACTCCAAAGACATAATCTCAGGGAACCAAGATTGTGAGCCCCAATGGGGACAGTGTTGCAATTGTATGTAAAGCGCTGTCGTATTAACAGCACTATATAAATGAATACATTATTATTATTATTACTTCTGCCGACCGCACGGCTACCCGGAGAGGGTACTCACAGACCAAGGCTCAGCCTTTGAAGCGGAGATGTTCCAAGAGTTCTGTCAATTGTACGGGTGTAAGAAGATCCGGACTACGCCATATCATGCCCAGACTAACGGGATGTGTGAGAAAATGAATCACCTGGTCCTGAACCTCCTCAAGACCCTACCGTTGGAGGAAAGGAACTTGTGGACGGAGAAATTGCCTGACCTGGTGGACATGTACAATAACATCCCCTGCAGTTCCACCAAGTGCACGCCCGCATATTTGATGAGAGCCCGACCGGGACGGCTGCCCGTGGACCTGGAGATGGACATAGAGGCACCCAAAGCCCTTCCCTCCACTAACAACTGGGAAACCAAGCGGCAGATGCAGTACCGACAGATCCAGGAGTATGTGGAGAGGAATCTGCGCCAGAGCCGAGAAAAGCAAGAGCAGCACTTCAACAAGCGGGCTCCGTCTGCCCCCTTTGAACCTGGGGATGTGGTACTGATGTTAATGTTGGCCATAAATTTACTTCGATGCAATCTAGTCATGCATCCCTCTTAAACTGTCTGCAGTCCAAATTATGAGTCACTTGTGGTAGCATGCATACCACTCTCTTTCACCCACACCAGAGACACGTACTCGGATATGAATTGAAAGTAAGACTGATTTATTCCGGAAGTGAAAATACATTTAAACGGACTTATTGGCTAGGTGCCAAGAATACGTAACACGTCTCCTATTGGATAAAGTAGAACAGCTTATTCTGTGATATAGAATATTCTGTAATGTACTTGCTTCCTCATTTATATTAAGCAATGTCAGCATAATTCACTTGTCACAAGACTGTCTGTCTGACTCTTATGCCAAGAGATATATGTGTGGTACAGTTCAAACACCATCTTCAATCCTGTTCTTTATGGATATCTCCATATAACTCTTACATACTCATAATAGTTCATAATCTTGTCCATAACAGTCCCCCCTTTGGAGATAACCAAAAAGTCTTTCCTTACTTTTTCCCGATCAATATCTGTCCTAATGCCAATGGTTACCTCACTCACATACGAGATACCCCATCCCTTGTGGATGAATCTCCCCACCCAACAGACTATGCATAGGAAGCCAGATCCTGACCGTATTCTCTAGACTGTCCTCATGGCTATGTTCCATTTGCACACGTTATTCAGGAAGGGGGAACGTGGCAGTAGTCCTCTAATTGGCTAATATTTATCAGGGTTGGTTTCACTCAGAGTTTCATGCTCCTCAGTCCTCAGGCGGTAATGGTGGGACATCATCAAAGGTGGAATGCACAGTCGTCTTCCGGTCCACATGCTTAGATATCATCGTCCTGGCACAAAGTATCGGGTAGAAGAGGGAAGACAGCCATCTCCTGGTCTCAGGTCCGACATCTCTTTGTTGTGGAATGCATGGATCTTCGTCCGAAAGAAAAAGAGTGAGAGAAGAGAGAGGAAAAGAGAGAGAGAAAGATTGAGAAGAGAGGAATAGAGAGAAAGATTGAGGAAAGAGAGAGGAAGATTGAGGAAAATAGAGAGGAAGTGAGGAGAGAGAGAAAAAGAGAGAAAAAGAAAAGAGAAAAATCTAGATCTGGTTGGATCTGGAGGAGAAAACTCAAAAACGTATATTAAGCAAATGTTTAAACAAACAATAAGCTTAGTTGAAGTATCTGGGGGTACTTCTAAACAGGATTTCATAGGGTCTCAACCTAGTGGTCCCTGCTGGGGTGTGTTTGACACTGAACAATTCAAGGGGAAGACTCTCATGCCCTTGCTTTCTACACTGCCCCATCCTCCCAACCTTCCCTCTATTCTGTGGCTGGTATGGGGTGTGTAGAGTCAGTTCTGTGTCTAAGGCCTGTCATATCTCTTGGCTGGCAGTGAAAGCAGGTCACTAGCCACTTTCTATGGTCTCCGGGAGCCCACAGCTGCACCCTATCTCAGTCCTCTTCTTCTTCTGGGACTTGCTCTTGTAGGGTCAGGACAATGTTTTCTCAAGACCTTCCATCTTTCCTTTCTTCTTCACATCGGGGTCATTCAAAAAGCACAGATTGACTGACTGTTTCTTTGGTAAGTGGTCTTGGGGCTTCTTTGGATGTTCTGTCAGTGAGGGCACTTCTTACTGCTTCCCTTGACTCCTCCAATGTAGGCCTCAACCCTGCTCACCGCGACTCTGTCTGGCAATAGCAAAGCTTCCATCCGTTCCTCTATGGCCTCATGGCGGTGTACAGTTCCATTGGCAGTGATCAAGTCTCTTGTCTTCCATACAGAGTAGATGCTGGCTGCCATCTTGCAGGCTTCAGCGAGAGCACATACATCTGCTTCTTCACAGACAGGCATGCGGGTAGCGACTGCTCTATCAGCACAGCATCTTCTGCTACCAGCACCATACCCATGTGGAACCGTCTTCTTGATGCACATCTTGATCCATCCGCAAAGGGGTTAAGTCAGGGTCCAAAGGTGTATCCGTCACTGTATCGAATCCAGAGTTTCCTCAGCTATGCCAGAGTCGACTACCTCTTCCACCAAGGTGTCAGAGGTGGGACACTCCTCCCCCCTTGGAAGAGGGAGAGGTTTAGCAGGATTAATGACCCCACACCGGGAGATGGTGACTTTGTCAGGGAGCAGTGATGCCATATGGGCACTGATCTTCAACTGGTGCTTTAGGTAGGTGTTCAATCTGGCTGAGTAGTATTCACAGGGCTGCTGTCTTCCTCCATGGCAAACAGGTAGAATGACTTCTGGGCTGGAGATGACGTGATGATACTCTTCAGGGCGGTCACATTCCCCCTTTGTTAAACGTAGCTCGTCCGCGAGCTACAGGACACCAAGCAATTATTAAACTTGTAAGGGAAAAAGGTTAATATAAATAACATTTATTAGCAGGTTCATCCCACATTAGGGAGGCACTTTTTCTTAAATGTTACAACATTAGAGTTCATCTGCCAACAGGGGGACGCCACCGGTTTTGAAGGCAGCGGGGACTCAACCTGCCCCGTTGCAGTCCCTTCCTGCGACAGTTCAGTCCCAACGTCCCGGATCCCAATAACTCCCCACCCAAACAACCTGTTTCCCCTGGAAATCTAAAGTGGGTCCTTGGCCGGGTGAATGTCCCGGGATGTGTCAGACGACTCTTGTGGGCACAGGAGGTCAGATTATGTACAAGACACAAGTTTGTGTTGGTCACGCCAGTCCTGTGACCATGGTCCATTTTTACTTAATTATTACAACAACGAAGTCCCTGAAAAAGTCAACAAAGTCCATGTACCGGTTGTACACTTGTAGCAAATTTAGAGGAAAATCAGGTTACTTTGCCGTTTAATTAAAACCATTTCATTAAAGCACTCATTTTCTAGCAATTTCTATATGAAAAACAACAAACTGAAAAACAACAAACAAAAACACCGATACCTAACAGTTATATGGCATCGTTAACTTTTTGTGGCATTAGCATTTTTACTTTAATAGTAGATGGTCGGGTCCCGTAGCCACGCCTCTTTGCGGCTGCGTGCTACCTCTGCCGACACATACCCTTCCTCATATATCATATGCTTGGTCACCTCCAGGGCATACCAGCTCTGTTCCCCGGAGTGTCGGGTATAAGTCACCATTTCTTCGGGCTCCAGATTACGTGCAGGGTGTTTCCAAGGAAGGTGTGGAGACACATTCCACCGGGACACAAAACCCCTGCTGTGAGGCCTGCTTCACGGATAAAACCCCATCCCTGCTCGGGGTCAAAACGATCCACAAGACCACGGCACCGTGGCCCTTTAACTCGTGAAGCAGCGCTCCTCACCTGCTCCTTCTCTGCTCTGTAGCGGGTGGCAAGCTCCCATCGTCGCCGCTCTCTGGTGACGATCTCCTGCTGTAATTCTTGGCTGTGTCGCTCCCAGTATTGGGCGTTGGGGTCTGGCCTCAGCTCCCTAACTGGCTCTGGCTTGAACTGGTCTCGTGCGGCCCCAACAGCCGTCAGGATGTCACGCGGTAGTGGAATCTGTGAACTTGCAGGTCCCACTCCCGCTGCTGTAGGTAGAAAGACCAACTGCTCCGCAGCCGGGGTTTCAGGGCCCAGGTGCTCCGCCTCTGAGGACGGGCCCGGTGATGCGGCCGGGTCTGATCTGGCCGGGGTCCGGGTGACCGCTGACGTGACTGGGATGACGGTAGGCTTCGGGGCTGCTGCTGGAGCTTCATATGAAAATACTGCAGGTTCCGCTGCCGGGATGGGTGATGGCAGTTCGGCGTCCGCTGAGGACAGGGTAGGTGACGGTGGAGTGGTTGCTGCAAGTGGGGGCGGACCGGATCCCTCAGCCGCCATGGCCGGATTAAGGTAATCAACAGGGACTGCGTAACCACTTACCCTCTCTTCACGTGGGATTTTGATCTCGCCGCCACCACCAGGCTCCTCATCTCTTCCCTCCGGTGATTCAGTATGAACAGGAACTGCGTCCGCATTCTCCTGCACAGCTGCTCGGTCTCTTCTTCAATCCAATTCGTGGTCCTGGGAATAGCACGTTTCGGTGACCAGCTCCGCTCCGCCATCTTGCCTCTGTGCTGTCCGGGAACAGTATGGCAGAGTCCTGGCGTCCCTGCTTCTCTTCCACTTTCGCTACATTCAGGCACGCCCCCTCAGTTTTCTCCCAGCACTCTTTCGCGCGCTGTGGCCCTCTGGGAACTTCCGGTTCCTGATTCAGGCTGAGGACGAAGGGCGGGGCTTCGGCTTCGCGCAGTTTCCGAGGAAGACGGCGCCCCTGGCGCGAAAAACAGCAGAAAAATGACGGACGTTGTGGGAAAAAGGATTTGGACTCCCGGACTTCACTTTTCAAAGCGCACGGCACCCAGCTTAGTGGGTCCTGCTCGCATCCTGTTCGTGACGCCAAGATTTTCGAGGTGTGCCACCCCCACGACAGCCGACGGGCTGCTCGGATCCGGATCCGCAGTGGCTCGAGGGGTCTCCGGACCCGAGGCGGGGTCGCGCGGCCGCTCGAAATGAAAAAGGGGGAAAAGATATTTACAAAAGGGGGGTGAAAGGATTAGATAGTGTTTGTGACGCCACCCACGGGTCGCGGTAAAGCGGGATTCCACCGCTGCTGCGTTTGGGAGAGAGCGCCCGGGAGCGATGGAATGGCAGCTCATGATGTTAACCCCTCCGTGGGAAGGGAGACGGTGTCCCGGGGCTCGGTGATGGCTGGCTGGGGACCCGTCGGGAGTAGAGGGGCATGACGTACTCACACAGTCCAGAGATGCTGACACTGACACCGGGTAAACCAAAGTCTTGAATGCCCAGTAGCCTTTGGCTGAACATGCTGGGTCCGTGCCCTTTTGGCGTTGCTGGTTGGTCTGAAGCCTTGTTCCTTGGCACTGTGTTTACTCTGTGTGGATCCCTTTTGCCTGAAACTACTCGGGTCCCGCTCACCTGCGTGGCTAGCAGAATGAGCTTGCTCTCAGGGTTCACGCTTAGGATTTTCTGGACGGTTTTGGGAAGTTCTATCCCCCTCGTTGCGCTAGTACCCCGATTTTGGAGCGGGTGGAGAAATGGTTCGTGAAGATTTCGTCCTCGTCGAGTGAATTACTGGGCTGCATAAAGCTCCTTCCCAGCCTAGGGTTGGCGTACCCCGCCGTGCCCTGGTCCCTGCCCGGTTGTAGCACAAGGCCGCCGATCTCCCCTCCGTGGCAGTACCGTGTCCCCTGTCAATACCCCCTACGACCGGGGTTCCAGCTCCTTCCAGGCCAGGCCAACGTCTGGCACCTGGGACGGGTACAGGAGCCCAGCTCCGCAGCGTGACATTTCCTTGTCACGGCTCACTGACTACTCTCTGACTACTCCTGACATTTCTGGCCCTCCTTCTACCATCCCTCCATCTGGGTGTCCCTATTCCCCTCAGGCCGCCCAATGGGTGTAAGGTGGGTGTAGTGCAGAGTGTTCCTCAGGATTTGTGTATACCTGTTCTTAGCAACACCAAAGGGACAGGACCCGTAACCAAGGAGGAGTGGGTACCATGCAGAAGGGCAGATTGCACGGCACCCTTGTGACGACCTGATAGGCCAGGGCGTCACAGATCCACCTCTAGAAGCGCAATAAAAAAGGGCCCATCGAACACCGTACCGGTTCTGATCTCTGACGGATCCGGCATCAACTGGAGCCCATCACGGCGGTAACTGGTATCTCTCGGGCGAACTGGAACTGTGAGTAAAGAAACCTTGAACCATCATAGACTGTGTCCGCCCTGTCCTTGCCGTCGCCCCGCGCTTCGGCGCCGGCCATCACTACATCCCTCATCATCCTCCCTGGGGCCCGCTCCACCTGTGGGGAGCAGAAACATCTTAGCTGCTACAACCATCCGCCCCGGAGGACAGCGACAGCAGCGGCGGCTATTCCTTTGCCGCATACCGCAAGTGGCTTCACGAGACAAACCTCCGTTATCATCCCCCCTTCTTTATTGTACACCTTAGGGCCATAAAGCAGGGTAGGGCCACCTGTGACATCCCCAGACCCGACATCACCAGGCCCGGCGACGAGTATAAGTTAACCCTTTTCCCCATGGCTGCTACATGAACGTCTCATGGTGTAAAAATACACCGTGTGCAGAATTATTAGGTAATTTGTGTTTTAGAGGGTTTTTTTAATTATTGATCTACAACTATGTTCTCAATCAAACCAAAAGACTCATAAATATCAAAGCTGAATATTTTTGGAAGTTGGAGTGGTTTTTTTTTAGATTTGGCTATTTTAGGAGGATATCTGTTTGTGCAGGTAACAATTACTGTGCATAATTATTAGGCAACTTAATAAAAACCAAATATATGTCCATCTCACCTGTTTATTTTCACCAGGTAAACCAATATAACTGCACAAAATTTAGAAATAAACATTTCTGACATGCAAAAACAAAACCCAAAAAAATTAGTGGCCAATATAACCACCTTTCTTTATGATGACACTGAACAGTCTACCATCCATAGAGTCTGTCAGTTGCTTGATCGGTTTACGATCAACATTGCATGCAGCAGCCATCTCAGCCTCCCAGACACTGTTCCGAGAGGTGTACTGTTTTCCCTCTCTGTAGATCTCACATTTTATGAGGGACCACAGGTTCTCTATGGGGTTCAGATCAGGTGAACAAGGGAGCCATGTCATTATTTATTCATGTTTTAGACCTTTACTGGCCACCCACGCTGTGGAGTAGTTGGATACATGTGATGGAGCATTGTCCTGCATGAAAATCATGTTTTTCTTGAACCATACTGACTTCTTCCTGTACCACTGCTTGAAGAAGTTGTCTTCCAGAAACTGGCAGTAGGTCTGGGAGTTGAGCTTCATTCCATCCTCAAATCGAAAAGGTCCCACAAGTTCATCTTTGATGATACTAGCCCATACCAGTACCCCACCTCCACCTTGCTGGCGTCTGAGTCGGAGTGGAGCTCTCTGCCCTTTATTGATCCAGCCTTTGGCCCATCCATCTGGCCCATCAAGAGTCACTCTCATTTTATCAGTCCATAAAACCTTTGAAAAATCAGTCTTAACATATTTCTTGGCCCAGTCTTGACGTTTTATCTTATGTTTCTTGTTCAAGGTTGTCGTTTTTCAGCCTTCCTTACCTACTTGGCCATGTTTCTGAGTATGGCAGACCTTGTGCTTTTTGATACTCCAGTAACATTGCAGCTCTGAAATATGGTCAAACTGGTGGCAAATGGCTTCCTGGCAGCTTCACGCTTGATTTTCCTCAATTCATGGGCAGTTATTTTGTACCTTTTTTGTCCAACACGCTTCTTGCGACCCTGTTGGCTATTTGCCATGAAACACTTGATTGTTCGCTGATTACACTTTAAAAGTTTGGCAATATCAAGACTGCTGCATCCCTCTGCAAGACATCTCACAATTTTGTACTTTTCAGAGATTGTCAAATCTCTCTTCTGACCCATTTTGCCACAGGAAAGGAAGTTGCCTAATAATTAAGCACACCTTATATAGGTTGTTGATGTTATTACACCACACCCCTCCTTATTACAGAGATGCACATCACCTGATTTACTTAACTGATAGTTGGCTGTTAAGCCTATACAGCTTGGAGTAGGACAACATGTATAAAAAGTATCATGTGATCAAAATACAGTTAGGTCCAGAAATATTTGGACAGTGACACAAGTTTTGTTATTTTAGCTGTTTACAAAAACATGTTCAGAAATACAATTATATATATAATATGGGCTGAAAGTGCACACTCCCAGCTGCAATATGAGAGTTTTCACATCCAAATCGGAGAAAGGGTTTAGGAATCATAGCTCTGTAATGCATAGCCTCCTCTTTTTCAAGGGACCAAAAGTAATTGGACAAGGGACTCTAAGGGCTGCAATTAACTCTGAAGGCATCTCCCTCGTTAACCTGTAATCAATGAAGTAGTTAAAAGGTCTGGGGTTGATTACAGGTGTGTGGTTTTGAATTTGGAAGCTGTTGCTGTGACCAGACAACATGCGGTCTAAGGAACTCTCAATTGAGGTGAAGCAGAACATCCTGAGGCTGAAAAAAAAGAAAAATCCATCAGAGAGATAGCAGACATGCTTGGAGTAGCAAACTCAACAGTCGGGTACATTCTGAGAAAAAAGGAATTGACTGGTGAGCTTGGGAACTCAAAATGGCCTGGGCGTCCACGGATGACAACAGTGGTGGATGATCGCCGCATACTTTCTTTGGTGAAGTAGAACCCGTTCACAACATCAACTGAAGTCCAGAACACTCTCAGTGAAGTAGGTGTATCTGTCTCTAAGTCATCAGTAAAGAGAAGACTCCATGAAAGTAAATACAAAGGGTTCACATCTAGATGCAAACCATTCATCAATTCCAAAAATAGACAGGCCAGAGTTATATTTGCTGAAAAACACCTCATGAAGCCAGCTCAGTTCTGGAAAAGTATTCTATGGACAGATGAGACAAAGATCAACCTGTACCAGAATGATGGGAAGAAAAAAGTTTGGAGAAGAAAGGGAACGGCACATGATCCAAGGCACACCACATCCTCTGTAAAACATGGTGGAGGCAACGTGATGGCATGGGCATGCATGGCTTTCAATGGCACTGGGTCACTTGTGTTTATTGATGACATAACAGCAGACAAGAGTAGCCGGATGAATTCTGAAGTGTACCGGGATATACTTTCAGCCCAGATTCAGCCAAATGCCGCAAAGTTGATCGGACGGCGCTTCATAGTACAGATGGACAATGACCCCAAGCATACAGCCAAAGCTACCCAGGAGTTCATGAGTGCAAAAAAGTGGAACATTCTGCAATGGCCAAGTCAATCACCAGATCTTAACCCAATTGAGCATGCATTTCACTTGCTCAAATCCAGACATAAGACGGAAAGACCCACAAACAAGCAAGACCTGAAGGCTGCGGCTGTAAAGGCCTGGCAAAGCATTAAGAAGGAGGAAACCCAGCGTTTGGTGATGTCCATGGGTTCCAGACTTAAGGCAGTGATTGCCTCCAAAGGATTCGCAACAAAATATTGAAAATAAAAATATTTTGTTTGGGTTTGGTTTATTTGTCCAATTACTTTTGACCTCCTAAAATGTGGAGTGTTTGTAAAGAAATGTGTACAATTCCTACAATTTCTATCAGATATTTTTGTTCAAACCTTCAAATTAAATGTTACAATCTGCACTTGAATTCTGTTGTAGAGGTTTCATTTCAAATCCAATGTGGTGGCATGCAGAGCCCAACTCGCGAAAATTGTGTCACTGTCCAAATATTTCTGGACCTAACTGTACTAATTTGCGTAATAATTCTGCACACAGTGTAGATAAATAAATGAAAAAATTGCCATAGTGTCCCCCATATTATGATACCCAGCACAGATATAGCATACGGCTATAGGCGCAGCCCCCAGCATTGTGCTTATTTTGGCTGAGTATAAATATACAGTAAGAGGGACCTCATGTGGCTTTTTGAAATTATTTAAATAACTTAAAAAAATGGCTTGCAGTACCCTCAATTTTGATACCCAGTCATGATGTAGCCATCAGCTGGGGGTTGGTATTCTCAGGCTAGGGCGGCCCATGGTTATTGGGCCCCCACAGCGTGAAAATTGCAGCCAGCATCCGCCCACAATTCTTGCATCCATTAGATGTGACAATTCCGGCATGTTACCTGGCTCATCCCGATTGCCTAGGTGTGGTGGCATTCGGGTTAATATCAGGGGTTAATGACTGTTCACAGCTGCTATTAAGTCCTAGATTAGTAATGGGAGGCGTCTATTAGACTCCCCCATTACTAATCTGTAAGTGAAAAGAAATAAACACAAACACAAAAAAACCCCTTTATTTGAAATAAAATACAAAAGCCCACCCTTTTTCATTTCTTTACTAACTCCAAAATCCAATTCCGATGTAATCCAGACCAGGTCCCATGATGATTCCAGCTGTGCTGCATACTAAAGTCACAGCACGCGGGGCACAGAACATTGCATGAAGCAGACAAGACTGACTGAGCCGCCACAGAGATAAACCTTGACTAGTGATGAGCTGAGCTGCCAATATCTGGGATCGGTGGGTCCAACCAAGTTTAAAAAAAAAACCAAAACCCGGTTCAGTCCTGGATATCTGCAAGGACACTGGTCTCTATAAAAGTCTATGGGGACCTGAACCATACACTTTAAAATGGTGTAATTAAGGATAGAGGATTAGAGCAAGGTCGTTATATTTACCAGTCATTTACCAGCTCATTAGCCTCAATCATATGTCCTGCTTCCCCTGCTAAGTGGCAGTCCCAGCATTTGAGATGGTTGCATTCAGATCGCGCCCACACCCTGTGTGATACCATGTCTAACTGCAACCACACAGTGTGTTTTCCTATCATGGTGTAAAAATAAATAAATAAAAAAATTGGCTTTAGGGTCTCCTGATATTATGATACCCAGAACAGTTAAAGCCTACGGCTACAGGCTGCAGCCTTCAGCCGCATGCTTATCTTGGCTATGTATCAATATAAGAGAGACTCCATGCAGCTATTTTAAAAATTATTTAAATAAAAATGTTTTTATAAATGTTGTGCCCCCAATTTTGATAACCAGCTATGATAAAGCTGACAGCTTGGGGCTTCTATTCTCAGGCAGGAGAGGCCCATGGTTATTGGCCCCCAGCCCCAAAATAGAAGCCTGCAGCTGCCCAGGATTATCGTATCCATTAAATGCGACAATCTGGAACTTTACCTGGGTCATCCCGATTGCCCTGGTGCAGAGGAAATCAGAGTAATAAGTGGTTAATGACAGTTCAAAGCTGCCTCTAAGCCCTAGATTAATAATGGGAGGCATCTCTGAGAACCCCTATTACTAATCTGTAAGTAAAAAGAAATAAACACAAAACCCATAAAATTATTTGAAATAAAATGCAAAAACTCCACCCTCTTTCTCAAATTTATTAAACCCCAAAACACCTTCAAGCAGAGACTGAGCTGCAGCGATGAGCGTGGATGTCACTCAGTTTATCTGCAGTCATAGCTGGAGGTTCTTACGGTACCCCACCTGTGACCACAGGTAAACTGGCCTCAGGTGACCTCATCAAACTCAGTGGCCTCATTTCACAAGCATTGATGCGGTTTTCTGCTAGGAGATGCAAATTTCCATCTCCTAGCAGAAAACTGCACCAAAACGGCGTCAAAACTGTTTTTTTGCCAAGAGATGCAGATTTTGTGCTGCAATTTATATACCAAATTCCTGCACCTAATCTGCATCTCCTGGCAAAAAAATCGCATCAAAACTGTATGCATTATGATGTGGTTTTGATGCAATTTTTTTGCCAGGAGATGCATATTGGATGCAGGAATATGGTGCATAAATTTTAGCACCAAATCTGCATCTCTTGACAAAAAACACGCGTTTTTCTGCCAGGAGATGAAGGTCTTTGAACTCAGTGACCTCATCTTTGTGGGACCTCATGTGGATTTTGACAGAACTGGGTGTTTGGGGTTAATAAAGGGGTGAAAGAGGGTGTTTTTTTTGTATTTTATGTCAAATAAAGTATTTTTTCGGTGTATGTGTTCAATTCTTTCACTTACAGATTAGTAAAGGGCAGGTCTTACAGACCCTCCCATTATTAATCTAGGACAAAAGGCAGCTGTAAGGTGTTATTAACTCTTGCTATTACCCCAATTGCCACTGCACCAGGGCAATCGGGATGAGCCAGGTAAAGTGCAGGCCGCATCTAATGGATGTGACAACTCTGGGCGGTTGCAGGCTGCTATTTTTAGGTTACAAACAAAAAGCACACACAGGAAACGAGGTTGCATATTGCCCAAATGGTATATTGTATCAATCATTTAAATCTCTTATTAGTAGCAACCCATGACTACATATTGGTGATGGACAAGTCGCATAACAATAAGGTTAAGAAGGAGAGAAAGAAACGACCAAACGTCCAATGTGTGAAAACAAGATATTTTATTATTGATCAGTGCACAAGGTGGACATACAAATAAAAGAATTTAAAAACAACAACCAGGAAAAACCGGCAGTGTGACACTCATGAATATAACTACCAGACTAGAACAAGCAACATATATGTTATGGCAAGTTATCAATGGGTATGTAAGAGAAATGGGGTAGAATATTGAGGGGTTAATGGTGTGAAAAAAAGCTGATCCAAAAATATATAGCTGCATGGGATTGGCTACTTAGGGATTATTCCTATACATCAAGATATAAATAGCCCGCTCCCCCCTGACGAAGGCGGTTGCCGAAACGGCCGTCGGGTAGGCGGAATTTCCGGCTCTTTACATCCCCATTGATGCACACGTGGTAAGTCACAGCATGGCCTGTACGTAATGTAATATCCTTCCTCCATCTGGTAACACGTGGAGCGGGCTATTTATGCCATTGATTGGTATTCCCGGGTACATTGCATACCCTTCTTGCTCCTTATGATGATCCTGTCTGTAACTTCCATATAGCAACTCATATTGGTCTTTCCATGTGGCTTCATAACTGACTCTAACAGCACCAATATTACTTTATTGCAGGCTATCTGGTTATTCTAGAAATGGGTGTTTTTTCTGATATATGTGGCTTTTGACCCCTTCATTACTGCATGACCGGCTACTTTATAGCCAATATAATATCTAATACCTAGTAGAAAAAAGCAGCAAGTTTCCAGCGCCAGGAGAAGCTTAGTTAAAAATCCACGTTATTAAGAAAAATAAATAAAAAACCAGCAGGTACAGCATATGTTGGATGACTTACAGAACTAGTTCCTGGCGCTGGAAACTGGATCTAATGGATGCGACAATTCCGGGTGGCTGCTGGCTGATATTGTTAGGCTGGGGGCTCCCCATAATGTGGAGCTCCCCATCCTGAGAATACCAGCCTTCAGCTGTGTGGCTTTACCCTGGCTGGTATCCAAATTGGGGGGGGGCCTCACGTCGTTTTTTTTTTTTAATTATTTATTTATTTTTTTTACTGCTCGATATAGACACGCCCACCGGCGGCTGTGATTGGTTGCAGTGAGATAGCTGTCACTCAGCATGTGGGCGTGTCTGACTGCAACCAATCATATGTGCTGGTGGGCGGGGGAAGCAGGAAATACGAGATGTATTAATGAGCGGCCGGCATTTTCAAAAGAGGAGAAGCCACCACAGTGTGAACGCCATGCAGCGCCGCGCCGGTGATCGTGGATCGGTGAGCATGAGAGAGGGGGTGGGAGGGAGAGACCGACATGGACAGAGAGAGAGAGATAGAGACATAGAGAGAGACCGACAGACCGACCGACAGAGAGAGAGAGACCGAAAGACCTGCCTTTCTTATGTCAAAAAAACATACGGATCGCAACAAAAATGCAATGCAAACACACTGCTTAACATATTGGCAGCGTTTTTCTACAACTCATTGATTTCAATGGGTGTAGAACGCTGCCAAAACGGACAAAAGAATTGACATGCTGCTTTTCTAAACGCGGAGATTTTTATACATTTTTGACAATCAAAACGCTGTCTTTCAAAAAGCATCGTGTGCACAGATTTTGCATGATTCTCATAGACTTTGCTGGGGAAGCACAACGCATGCATTTTGTCAATGACACAGTGCAGTTGTAAATGCAGCCAAAACGCAGAAAAAAATGCAACGTGCGCACATGGCCTTAGCCATACCTCTTTGTGTGTCCTTGTATTTTATGCATTTTAAGTAACAAGCTTTCTATACCTTTAGCCTTATAAACCAATACATTTATATTTAACATACATTAGATGCCTTTTTTTCATATTTATTGTGTGGGTTTAATTATAATCACAGTGTTGGGTATCAGTGCCTCTTGTCTGGTGTAGAGGGTCTGGTTCTCTGTACCAGTCTACCTGTCCTTTCTAGTGCACTCTCCATGTCTGTATTTTCTGAAAAATATATATTTTTTCTCTAATTGAATAAAATATCTTTTTGATTTATATTATTGATTCTAGTGGTTCATTGATATGTCTACTCAGGTTATATACCTGAATAACATCTCTTTCTTGGTTTTCATTCTAATTTTTACCACTAAAAGACTTCTTTATAGGTGGACATCTTTATAGGTTTCTTATAAGGAGGTGATGTGTCTGTGATCCAACTTGACTTAATTTGTGTTTCATTAGTGCTTGGTAAAGGATTAAAATGCACCACAATATGAATAAGACATATCCATGAATATATGTTGTGTGTATTACACAAGGCTATGGCAGGTCATCGTTCATTCTCTAATCATTTTAAATGTTTCTTAAAGCAATCATGCCATCTCTATAAAGAATTTTAAGTATTATCTTTCTCACTCTGCTGCATTGAATGCCAGCTGAAAGTTTTCTTTTCTGTTCTTTGGATCAAGAGAGTCATAGTCAAAAGCATCAGGGAAGAAAGCCAAGATCAGGGCACAGAATGCGAGGCCGCTACTCCAACTGCTTGAGAAATTTTGGATGTCCACTCCCTTACAAAACAAAAAAGCAAAGGAACATTAAAACAGTAATATGATACATATACACACATACTATCTAAAATGACACATATGCATGTTTTTCTCATATTTGTCATGAAATCAGAATAAACCTTTCCCATTTGAGGTCAATTAGGAACCAAAATTATTTATATTTGCAAAATGCCAGAATAATGAGAGAGAGAGAGAGAGAGTGTGGCGCTCCTGAGGCTCTGGTCGCCACAGGGTACTGCA
Source organism: Anomaloglossus baeobatrachus (assembly GCF_048569485.1). Lineage (NCBI taxonomy): Eukaryota > Metazoa > Chordata > Amphibia > Anura > Aromobatidae > Anomaloglossus > Anomaloglossus baeobatrachus. The sequence goes on from NC_134357.1 coordinate 226,888,699, forward strand.
CTACGCTTACGGTGTAGTGCTGGTCATGGATCCAGGAGAGGTCGGTGCCAGTTTCATCATACACAACCACATACACACATGGGTTGCCCCTTCCCCACTGGGGACTGGGCTAGAGTCAGGTACCAAAGGGGTTGCCAACAGTGTGGCATTTACAGGATGCCATCACAACAGTGGCCCCAATCCACTAGCTTAGGACCTGGGTAGGGGGAGGAGCAGCCACCATGGGGAGTTAGAAGTCACACGCAGTTTTCATACAGGAGTTCTCCAGCAGGAGTGACAGTGAGTGGATGTCTTTCCTGGTAGCTCCTGTGGGACATAGGAGTTTAATGGTTGCTGTGGAGGATACCGTGTTAGTTCCCCCGAGACCAGCGCTGTTCAGGGTGCAGCACCCTAGGGTGGTGCAATTTCACATTTCATCACCAGATTCTGCCGGATGGAGGAGTTCTATGCTTCTCCGACCACACAAGTTTCCATAGCCAAGTGGCACCTAAGATTCTGGGGCCTCGATCACGGTCAGACTCAAGGAAATCCACGCTACTAGCATAGGGAACAGTACTCTACCTAGTACGGAAGGGACTCTAAGTGCTTCAAGCCACAGGGACCTGCACTAAAAGCGAGGAAGGGCCCACAGACTACCGCACCAGTTCTGACCTCCCACGGATCTGGGATCGACCAGAGCCCATTATGGCAGTGACCAGTACTACTGGGCTGGTGACTGAAGCTGTGAGTAAACTACACCTTGAACCCGCAGAACTGTGTTGGCTTGTCCTTACCGCTGCCCGGCGATTAGGTGTGTCGGGGGCGGGGTCCAGTTCCCCGTCGCGGGGGCTGCTCGGGGAGATCGCGCTCGGATCCAGTGCCTTCTCCTCGGTGGCTCGAGCGGGCCGGACCCGGGGCTCGAGCAGCGCTCCTCGCCCACGAGTGAAAAGGGGAGTTGGACTTGTTTTTGGGATATATAGAGTTCGTGACGCCACCCACGGGTTGTGGTGATGGTGGGCACAACCGCTGCTGTTGACGGGGTTCCCAGGAGCGATGGCGGGGAGCAGCTAGGTGTTGACCCCTCTGTGGGTAGGGGCTGTTGGTCCCGGGACCCGGTAGGAGGGAGGGTTCCGTAGGATGGGTTTGCAGGGTGCAGTGTTGCGGTGCAGCGCAGCGCGGTGCCGGATGGCACAGGTGTACTCACTCAGACACAGATGGACAGAGTCTCTGGTAAACCAAATGGCTGGATGGACGGGGCCCGCAGCCGGCTGCAGTGTTCTCCCTGGATGGGTTGATGGTGGCTGTCGTTTCCCTGCACCTGTGTTTTGTATCTTGACTCCAATGCCTGGGCACCGGTAGTCCCCTCCCCGGCGTATACGTGTCAGAGGAGCCCGTTTGCCTGCAGACACTGGCCCTATGGATCTCTGGCCTTTGGCGGTGGCGCTTATCCGGAACGGTTGGGCTGTTGCCTTCAATCGGGACTTGGGTGGGAATGAGCCCCTGAGGTCCAGACCGCAATCAGTAAATTTGACTAAAGGACGGCTTCAAGCCTAGTTGGGGTCTGAGTACCCTGCCTGGTGCTTGGCTCCAATCGGCTGCCCGGTTCGGTACCGGCGGGCCACCGCCCAACCCCGGTCCTACGGTTCTGCTGCCCATCCCCAACTCCTGCAGACGGTCACCACCGTCTGCCTACCTTGCTGGAAGTGCCTGGGCTCCAACCCAGACACCAACAGTTTCACTCCTCACTCTCCACTGACCACAACTGGACTCCCTACTGTGTTTTCCCGCCTCCAGGCCTGTGAACTCCTCAGTGGGCAGGGTAAACTGCCTAGCTCCTCCCCACCTGGTGTGGACATCAACCCTAGAGGGTGGAAACAAGGATTTAATGTGTGACTGGTGTGACCTGTCCAGGGAAGGGGGGGTGTATGATGTTGTGTCTGTGACTACCTGGCTAGTCCAGGGGATCACAGGTGCCAACCGCTATTACCTCCCCTCTTCATCCACCCGGGGCCCGCTCCACCTGTGGGGAGAGACACTATCCCGGCTGCCATAACACCTGCCCTGACGAGGAATCCTGCAGCGGCAGCAATTCCCTGGCCGCATACAACAGGTGGCGTCACGACAAACTTTCCTAAACCCCCTCCTTCCCCCACCATTTACTGTACGCCTTGGGGCAACGGAACCGAGCAAGGCCACCCGTGACATCGCCTGACCCGACCCGAAACGGCCCGGCAACGAGTAGGTTAACCACCTGCCCCGTGGGGCGCTACAAGAGAATGTTATAAGGCATTTTTATTACTTTCTTGAAAGTTAAAAGATTACATACATTTCATTAGTATTTGGTACCATTGCCCTTAAACTGTATGACTTGGTTCAAATGTTTTGAATATCCTTCCACAAGCTTCTCACAATAGTTAGGAGGAATGGTCCCAAATATCTACAGAGAAAACTGGTGTAACTGAGCCATGTTTTTAGTTCGCCTTGCTCTTGTCTTTTCAGCTTTGCCTATAAATTTTCAATAGGCCTGAGATCAGGACTTTGTGATGGCCACTCCAAAACATTAACTTTGCTATCCTTAAGTCACTTTGTAACCAGTTTGGCAGTATGATTCAGGTCATTGTCCATTTAGAAGACCCATTTTTGCCCGAGCTGTCAGTTCCTGGCTGATGGCTTGAGGTGTTGCTCCTTCAGTGAAGCATCCCACAATATAATGTTGCCACCCCCGTGTTTCACAGTTGTGATGGCGTTCTTAGGCTTCAAAGCTTCTCCCTTTTTCCTCCAAAAGTAACAATAGTCATTATGGATAAACAGTTCAATTTTAGTTTCGTCAGACCATAGGACATGTCTCCAAAAATTAAGTTCTTTGTTCCTTTGTTGCATTTGCAAACATTAATCTGTCTTTTTTTATGTTTCTTTTGGAGTAATGGCTTCTTCCTGGCAGAGTGGCCTTTTGAGGCAGGAGATACTAAACTGCTGGGTTTATCAATGCCTGGTTAGCAGGATATAAAGCACTGGAAAATGGTGCCAGGAATATATGGACAGATACTTGAATAATAAGGAGCACTATTTAAAATGTAGATGGAGGTGTGAATCTTTGATTTAAAAAAATAAATAGCTGAGAATAAAAGCATTTGTTTTGGGACCTAATTTAATTAAACTGTAAATAGCCACAAAAAATGAGAATCCAGACATCAGTCACTTTGAATTAGAAGTGTGGAGCAGAATGAGCAGATAACAATTAGTTGGATGTGATGGATTAAAGGGAATTATTCTGCAACTGGGAAGAATAATAAAGGTGATGAGAGTATTATTGTGCATCTTGAAACAGCCACACTGCAAGTTTTCAGTGAGTCTTGTATTTCAGCTGATGTTATTTGTTAGTCTTTCTTTGCACACCGAACAATTTTCCTGGCAGTTGTGGCCGAATGTATTGCTGGTCTACCTGATCGTGGTTTGGTTTTTACAGAGCCCCTGATTTTCCATTTATTAATCCCTCCTAGGCAGCAGGCTCACTGTCTAAGGGTTATGCTCAACTCCAATCTCTCTGTTACGGGGGGCTGTCTGATAATAAAACCTAAAGGAATATCAGACAGTCAGGGTCCACCGTGCAAAGACTCTGCTGCATACTATGGCAGAGGATAAGGGGTACATAAGTGTGCCACTGTAAATAATAATAGCACAAGTGCAGAGTGCAATACCTCTGTTAAACCCACAGAGGAATATAATTAGAAAATAAAGCAATTCCTTCCTTACTTGGAGGGTGTGTGGAATGATCTCTGTTAATGATCACAGAGACAAAAGCAGTGAGTGTGAAATGGCACCTACCTAGGTCCGTTCCTCTAGTGGTGCCAGGAGACGGACAGCAGCGTAAGCCGCACAAAGCTCCTACCTGTGTTCGCTCCACTAGTGTGCGAGGTCACGAACCACTAGATATGGAACCTGCCCAGGTCCGCTCTTCTAGTGGTGCAAAAGAGACGGACAGCAGCGTAAGCGCACAAAGCTCCTACCTGCGTTCGCTCCACTAGTGTGCGAGGACACGAACCACTAGATATGGCACCTGCCTAGGTCCGCTCTTCTAGTGGTGCAAAAGAGACGGACAGCAGCATAAGCCGCACAAAGCTCCTACCTATGTTCGCTCCCCTAGTGTGCGAGGATACGAACAACTGCCAGACGCAGTATAAGGAACGTTACCCTAGCGGCAACGTCTACCTACGAGTAGAATTACAAGGCCCAGCCGGACCATGTGCCTCAAGCACCTGCCTATGTCCGCTCCACTAAGAGGTAAGGATACGGACTGCAGCTGAAGCTGTAAGGTATAAGAACGCTACCCTGCCGGTAGCGCTCACCTAACATAGACAGAGAGATGCCTAGAGGGACGTGCACAGAGCGTCTACTCTCATGCATGAACCAAGAGGACTGAGCGCCGGGCGGCATGCGTCAGGGTCTTATATAGACTCTGTGCCTCATCCAAGATGGAGGACACCAGAGCCAATCCGCTGCCAGAATGACAGCAATGACGTCACGCTGGCCTATCACCGAGCAAAGCGTCACAAGCACATGACCAGCGACCAATCGGCATAGAAGGTGTCAGAGACATGTGACCTCGTGTCAGCGATGATGTCACCCACACATGTGCAATGGCTCCAAGATAGGACTTAGTCTCCAGCGCTTGCACATGTGCAGTAGCAAGAAATCCGGACATAGTCTCCAGAGCCACAGCAACCGTAACAGTACCTCCCCCTCAAGGGCCCCCTCCCGGCGACCCAGGAAGCGAAGAGCAAATTTGACAGAGCTCACTCTAAGTTTCACATGTTTTGCAGAGAGCCACACAAAGTCCCCTGGAGAAAAGACAGGAGCCGGGCGACGAAACCAATCGGACACCGTCTTCATACGGTCCTTAGCTGCTTGGATCGACTCTTGAGTCCGATCCCAAACCTCTCTGGCATTAGTTGCCCAGTGGGCCACAAGAGGAGAAGGTGCAGCAGCGGGAAACGGTACCGGTACCCTAGGGTGTTGCCCATTATTGAGTACGAATGGTGTCTGCCAAGTGGCCTCAGCCAGCAAATTGTTAAGGGCAAATTCTGCCCAGGCTAGGAGGGAGGACCAGTTATCGTGGTTCTCAGCAGCAAAGTGTCGAAGGTATATAATCATGGATTGATTGGTACGCTCAACCAAACCATTGGTCTCCGGATGGTATGCCGAAGAGAGATTCAACTAAATTTGCAGAAGGCTACAAAGATCTCGCCAGAAACAGGAAGCAAATTGCGGGCCTCTATCACAAATGATATGATCTGGCATCCCGTGAAGCCTAAAGACATGCTTGAGGAATAGTTCGGCTAGTACCCTGGAAGACGGGATTCTCGATAACGGTACGAGATGAACCATCCGGGAGAAATGGTCCATAATGACCCACACAAATCTATGTCCCTGTGAACACGGAAGATCACCCACAAAGTCCATGCCTACCACCTCCCATGGTCTATCTGGCACTGGTAAAGGATGCAAGAGCCCAGCCGGTCTCTGCCGTAATGGACGGTTGCGAGCACACAAGTAGCAGGAACCGACATATCTCTTGACGTGGCTGGCTAAGTGTGGCCACCAATACCACCTCTCGAGTAACTCTCGTGTCCGCCTAATACCAAAATGCCCACCCACCTTTGAGGTGTGGGCCCACGACAGTATATCATTCTATCGATCAGGCGGAACAAAGGTCTTGCCCGGTGGGATTTGATCTAACGTCACAGGGGAGAGCGTATGAAAAACCCTGGAGGGAAGGATAAGACGAGGTTCGTCAATCTCTTCCTGGGTAGAAGCCATAGAGCGAGACAGGGCGTCTGCCTTGTTATTCTTACTCCCAGACAGATAGTTGATGGAGAAGTGAAAGCGGGAGAAAAACAAGGACCAGCGGGCTTGGCGAGGATTCAGACGCTGAGCGGTTTGTAAGTACGTCAGATTCTTATGGTCTATATAGACCTGGAAAGGATGTTTCGCTCCTTCCATCAAGTGACGCCACTCCTCCAAGGCTTATCTCAGGGCGAGCAGTTCCCTATCCCCAATGGTATAGTTTCTCTCTGCCGGTGAAAAGGTTTTAGCAAAGAAGAAAAACGGCCTTTTTCTACCTGCACCGTTCTTTTGATACAAGACCGCACCAGCACCCACTGAAGAGGCATCAACCTCCAAGAGGAAGGGCTTATTCTCATCGGGTCTTTGAAGAACGGGAGCAGTTGAAAAGTGTCTTTTTACTGCCTCAAAAGCCTGAGATGTCTCAGTAGACCAGACTTTTGGATTAGCACCTTTCTTAGTCAAGGCCACCAAAGGGGCCACCAAAGTAGAGAAATGGGGTATGAACTGCCTGTAATAATTTATGAATCCTAAGAAGCGTTGCACCGCCTTCAAGGAATGAGGTTCGGACCATTCCAGGACAGCAGAGAGCTTCGCAGGATCCATAGCCAGACCCTCTTGTGAGATAATGTAGCCCAAAAAAGGAAAGGATGACTGCTCGAATACACATTTTTCGAGTTTAGCAAACAATGAGTGCTCCCTTAAATGGGAAAGGACATGAACGACATCCTGACGATGAGTCTCCAAATCAGGAGAAAAAATTAGGATGTCGTCCAGATACACCACGACGGAGGATAACAGTAAATCCCTGAACACATCGTTTACGAAGTCCTGAAATACTGCAGGTGCATTACATAAACCAAAAGGCATGACGAGGTATTCATAGTGACCGTCTCGGGTGTTAAAAGCGGTCTTCCATTCGTCACCCTCTCGAATTCGTACCAAGTTATACGCACCCCGCAGATCCAATTTCGTAAAAACCTGAGCTCCCCTCTGTCTGTCAAAGAGCTCCGAAATGAAAGGTAACGGGTATTTGTTCTTTATTGTGATTGCTTTGAGACCCCTGTAATCTATGCAGGGACACAAATCACCCTCTTTCTTCCGAACAAAGAAAAACCCAGCTCCCGCGGGAGAGACAGACTTACGAATGAACCCCTTCTCTAAACTCTCTCTTATATAGGTCGACATGGCCTCCGACTCAGGTATCGACAGGGGGTAAACCCTGCCCTTAGGTGGAACCGAACCTGGGATAAGGTCTATGGCACAGTCATACGGCCTATGGGGTGGAAGAACTTCAGCACCCTGTTTGCAGAACACGTCAGCGAAATCCAAATAGGGTGTAGGTATGGGAGAGAGATCAGTTGATGCAACCGCAACGACCTTAGGTGGTAAGGGAAGACATCGGGACTGACATTTCGAACCCCAACTAATAATGCTGTCGGACTCCCAGTCAATGTGAAGAGCATGAGTCCGAAGCCATGGGAGACCCAGAAGGACGTCGTCTATACCCTCAGGCAAAACAAGAAAAGAAATCTCCTCTATGTGACCCTGAGACAGGGAAAGGCGCAAGGGAAATGTCCTCAATGTAATGGAGTCAGACAACATAGTCCCATTAACAACACGGACAGGAATAGGCGCCTCTAACATGATAGAGGGAATATTGTGTCTCTTTACAAATCCTGAGGACACAAAAGTCCCGTCAGCTCCGGAATCCACAAAAGCCATAATAGGCCATGTATTCTCAGAGAATGAGAGCTGACCTGGGATACTACACTTAGAGGGTGCAGAAGACGTCTCTAGTAACCCCCCTCTAATGGTTACTAGGCCTGGGAGTTTCCCTGACGACTAGAACACTTGTTGGCATAGTGCCCAGCCTGACGACATACGTAACATATAGGAGGACCAGACTTGCGTAGTCTGGAGGACGTATGACCTAACTCCATAGGAGTGGGAGATGTCTCAGATGCTGAGGAAGATGGTAGTGGACCCTCAACAACTGGAATAGCCCGATGCTTAGGGCGTGAGGAAGAGACCTCGAGTCTACGTTCCCTATGGCGTACGTCGATCCTCGTTGCTACTGTGTTCAAGTCCTCCAGAGAAGCAGGGACCTCACGAGTAGCAAGGGCATCCTTGACATAGCCTGCCAACCCTCTCCAGAAGATAGGAATCAACACCTTCTCTGGCCAATCTAGTTCTGCCACCAGAGTTCTAAAAGCAATGGCATAAGAACTAGTGGATAACGAACCCTGAGATAGATCTAAGAGTCTCAGGGTCGCATCATGGGTAACCTGCGGACCCATGAATACCGCTTTAAGAGCATCAAGAAGGTCTTGATGTCTCAGAGTAACCACATCAGAGCGCTCCCATAAGGGAGTCGCCCATTCTAAGGCTTTGTCCTGAAGTAAGGAGATGATAAAGCCTACTCTGGACCTCTCCGTAGAGAAGCGAGAAGAGTTGATCTCTAGGTGTATCTGACACTGACTAATGAAACCACGACATGATCTGGCATCGCCAGAATATCTGTTTGGCAGAGCAAGTCGAGGATCATGTGCAGATGTCACCATGGTCTGAGGTTTATCCTCTATACTCTTGAGCCGCGACTCAAGTACTTGTATGTAATGGTGTAACTGCTGATATTCTGCCATAACTGCCAGACCCTTGGCTCAGTCCTAATGTTACGGGGGGCTGTCTGATAATAAAACCTAAAGGAATATCAGACAGTCAGGGTCCACCATGCAAAGACTCTGCTGCAGACTATGGCAGAGGATAAGGGGTACATAAGTGTACCACTGTAAATAATAATAGCACAAGTGCAGAGTGCAATACCTCTGTTAAACCCACAGAGGAATATAATTAGAAAATAAAGCAATTCCTCCCTTACTTGGAGGGTGTGTGGAATGATCTCTGTTAATGATCACAGAGACAAAAGCAGTGAGTGTGAAATGGCACCTACCTAGGTCCGTTCCTCTAGTGGTGCCAGGAGACGGACAGCAGCGTAAGCCGCACAAAGCTCCTACCTGCGTTCACTCCACTAGTGTGCGAGGACACGAACCACTAGATATGGCACCTGCCTAGGTCCGCTCTTCTAGTGGTGCAAAAGAGACGGACAGCAGCGTAAGCCGCACAAAGCTCCTACCTGCGTTCGCTCCACTAGTGTGCGAGGACACGAACCACTAGATATGGCACCTGCCTAGGTCCGCTCTTCTAGTGGTGCAAAAGAGACGGACAGCAGCATAAGCCGCACAAAGCTCCTACCTATGTTCGCTCCCCTAGTGTGCGAGGATACGAACAACTGCCAGACGCAGCCTATGGCACCTGCCTATGTCCGCTCCACTAAGAGGTAAGGATACGGACTGCAGCCGAAGCTGTAAGGTATAAGAACGCTACCCTGCCGGTAGCGCTCATCTAACATAGACAGAGAGATGCCTAGAGGAACGTGCACAGAGCGTCTACTCTCATGCATGAACCAAGAGGACTGAGCGCTGGGCGGCGTGCATCAGGGTCTTATATAGACTCTGTGCCTCATCCAAGATGGAGGACACCAGAGCCAATCCGCTGCCAGAATGACAGCAATGACGTCACGCTGGCCTATCACCGAGCAAAGCGTCACAAGCACATGACCAGCGACCAATCGGCATAGAAGGTGTCAGAGACATGTGACCTCGTGTCAGCAATGATGTTACCCGCACATGTGCAATGGCTCCAAGATAGGACTTAGTCTCCAGCGCTTGCACATGTGCAGTAGCAAGAAATCCGGACATAATCTCCAGAGCCACAGCAACCGTAACACTCTCCTTTACCTCCAATATACAATCTCTTGGCTGCTCCTATCGTTTGCACCTCAAGAACATCTCTAGAATCCACCCCTTTCTCACCATGGAAATTACAAAACCCCTCACCGTGGCCCAGATCCACTCTCGCCTTGACTAAGGCAATTCTCTAGTTAGAGGGAGACTAATTAATAGACTCTCTTCTCTACAGTCCATCCTTACTGCTGCAGCCAGGGTCACCTATCTGGCTAACCAATACTTGGATGATTCTGCTCTGTACCAGCCATTGCACTGGCTGACCATATATCACAGGATATACAGTATTTCAAATTGCTTGTTTTTACCCACATAGCTCACTACAGTGCAGCACCTCACTACATCTCCACTCTCATCTCTGTCTATCACCCTACCCATTCTCTATGCTCCTCAAATGACTTTTGAATAACATCCAAATTAGTCCAAACCTCCCAATCCCAGATCCAAGACTTCTCCTGAGCTACATCAATCCTCTGGAATGCTCTGCCACAAGAAACCAGGACGAGCCACAACTTCAGCTTCAGATGCTCCCTAAAAACACATCTTTTTAGATTGACCTATCACACTCCCTAATCTAATTAAATTCACATAGTCCCTCCACGATTTGTCACAACATAACTCTCCATCAAACTCCACCTCACCCAAAAAAATCTCAAAGATTGGCTGACTGGTTCAAGCAGCCTCCATCTATCCCCATTTCTTTGAGATGGCTGGATTGTGATTGAAAATAAGCACCTGTACCTTGTCCCTCCCGCCTAATTGTAGATTGTAAGCTCTTGTGCCGCCCCTGCAGCGGTTGAACCGCTCAGATCCGTGGGGGGGGATTACTCATGGCTCCAGGGTCTCCGGACCCGGGGGCTAGGGTCCACACTCAAATGTATAAGGGGGTATTTACAGGGAAGATATAGTTCGTGGTGCCACCCGTGGTGTACGGTAATTGGGAGTTCCGCCGCTGCCGTTGGGAGTACCCGGGGTGATGGAGTGTGGCAACTAGGTGTCATTGCCCTCCACGGGTAGGGGATGGCCCCGCGACTCTGGATGATGTGCTAGGGTGCAAGGGGAGCGCAGGCTCGCTGGTTGCAGGGGTCAATCAGGTACTCACTCAGCAATAAAGCAGACTCCGACAACATGGTAAACCAAGTCTCTGACTGCCGCTGTCTCTCGAGGGCAGCTTGTCCGGGTCCGTGTACCTCGCGATGCCTTCGGTCCCGGACCAGTAATAAGACCAGGCTGCTGACCGTCCTCCAAGACAGGTCCCAGGCACCTAGCCTCAATCCCCTGCGACCGGGGGTCCGACTCGTCTAGGTCCAGACCACCATCTGCGACCTAGTCTGCTTCCCCTGGGAGCCACAACTCCCAGCTTCCTCAGAGCTCCTCTCAGCTCAAGGGTCACCACTAAACTGCCCTGACACCTCCCACCTCCCTGCTTGACCCCTAGGTGGGCGGCCCTATTCCAGCTTAAGTCGACCACTGGTGTACCTGACAGGGTGTAGTGCAAGGTGTATCTAGGATTTTATTTGCCTGTGGAGGCATTACTGCAGGAGAGAGACCCAGAACCATGGGGGGTTGAATCCTGCACGGGGAGGGAAGATTGTGCAGTACCCTGTGACGACCTGAAAAGTCCAGGGGCATCACACTCTTATGAGCAGAGTTGTCTTTTTTGCTATAATTATTGTATTTCCTATTTCTGTTACTTGTTTGTATATGAACCTCTGAATTGTAAAGTGCTGCGGAATATGTTGGTGTGGTGCCCCTGAGGCTCTAGTCGCAACAGAGGTACTGCACCTCAGCCAGAGGTGTGGTATCCCATTCCCGGGTAAGGAGGAGGTCACAAGTCGATATACACACACTCACACCTGATTTAGCTACACCCCATTAGGCCGTGGGGAGGGTGAGTTGTTCCTTAGGGAGTGCACAGTCCCAAACCAGTCTGGAGGTGGGGTTAGTTACTGGGTGGACACTTAGAACTGTGGAGAAAAGTGAAACTAGTAAAAACAAGTCAGGAGGAGAATGGCGTAGGATGTGCAGGAGGCAGGTCCTAGGGGACTTGAGCTGAAGAAGCTCACCCTAAGACCAAAAGGAAAGAAGGGACAAGGCAGGAAAGCCACCCATACAAAGGATCCGTGCACACCGGCTCAGGGCTCTGTGTGTGAAGTTGCAGGGCAGGAGGGAGAGGCCAGCGCAGGACGTTGACCAAGGAAGGTATACAGAAGGGAATACCTCTGAACTACCTGAGATCAGCTGGAGCCCCAACACAGCAGGCCTCAGTGCTCCGAGGGCAGCATCTCAAACTATGAGTTAAAAAACTTGGAACTGCAACCCCTGTGGCTTGACAGAAGGAATGAGACACTTGTAGTCCATGTCCATGGATATGGTGGCTCTTGAAGCACTGACTCCAGCAGCAGTGCATTCTTTGTGAATCTCCCCCAAATTTGTGAATGGCCTTTTCTTAATAATCCTATCAAGGCTGTTGTTATCCCTGTGGATTGGGCACCTTTTTCTACCACACTTTTTCCTTCCACTCAACTTTCTATTAAAATGCTTGGATACAGCACTCTGAACAGCCAGCTTCTTTAACAATTACTTTTTGTGGCTTACCCATCTTGTGGAGTGTGTCAATGACTGCCTTCTGGATATTTGTCAATTCAGCAGTCTTCCCCATGATTGTGTAGCCTCCTGAACCAGACTAAAGGCCACTTTACACGCTATGACATCACTAGCAATTGCTATTGTCGAGCGCTAAAGCACCTGCCCCCATCGTACATGTGATATCGTGTGATCGCTGCCGTAGCGAACATTATCGCTACGGCAGCGTCACACGCACTTACCTGGTCTGCGACTTCGCTGTGACTGGCGAACCGCCTCCTTTCTAAGGGGGCGGTTCGTTCAGCATCATAGCAACGTCACAGCAGCGTCACTGGACCACCGCCCAATAGAAAAGGAGGGGCGGAGATGAGCGGGACATAACATCCCGCTCACCTCCTTCCTTCTGCATTGCGGGCGGCCGCAGGTAAGTTGAGGTTCCTCGTTCCTGCAGTGTCACACACAGTGATGTGTACTGCCGCAGGAGCGACAAACTACTTCGTACACCGAGCAGCAGCGATATTCGAGAATAGGGGGACATGCCACCGATGAGTGATTTTGACCGTTTTTGCGACGATTCAAAATCGCTCATAGGTGTCACACGCAAAGACATCGCTAAAGCGACCGGATGTGCATCACAAATTCCGTGACCCCAACGAGATCGCTTGAGCGATGTCGCAGCGTGTAAAGCGGCCTTTAGGGACCATTGCAAATGCTTAGGAAGCTTTTGTAGGTGGTTTGTGGTAATTATTCTAATTATTCTAATTTTCTGAGATAATGACATTATGGTTTACAGCCAATGACAGCCCAAATCAACAACATTAACAGAAATGAACACCGGAAACAGATCAGTCTGTTTGTAATGACTCTTTATAATATATGAGTTTCCTTTTTGTATTGAATTTCTGAAGTCAATTTAATTTTTTGATGATATTCTAATTTATTGAGATGCACCTGTATTTATAATAATTAAACATAATGAATATAGTGTTTAATGAACAATGCAGTAGCATGAGACAGTAACAGACTGAAATGTTAACTTCTTATACGTTCTTATACTGTAAGGGGGTATCATCAGCAACACAGTCCCTTAAATGGTCACTATTGCTTCAACAAACTATACATACAGTACATCAATAGTTCAAGGGAATATAAGAAACTTTGTAATATATGTTACACAGAGCTCTGCTTCTTTATCCACTTATGAGCAACTTCTTCCTCTTCCCCATGCCTCCTGAACTCACCATATACTCTAAAATATACAGCTCAAATCTATTGTGTCAAAGCAAGAATGACTGCCAGCACAGTGAGGTGTCAGCTTATACCTCTTGTTATTGTCTAAGGAGAGGAGAGGAAGAGTGCTGAACAGAGTGAGAAAACAAGTGACTCGCCCACCCCAGGGCTATGGGACACCCGGTGCCGGGCCGGACTAGTCCGGTGGTAGTCAGTGGTGGCTGGGCCCGGCTCCGTGGCCCTGGTGGGTGTCAGTAGAATATGTGGCTTGATGAATAAAGTTTGTGTTCGTGACGCCACCTGTGGTCTGCGGCTATTAAGCCGCCGCTGCTGTGTGAGGCCTCCGGGGTGATGTTATGGCAGCAATGGTGGTACTGCTCCCCACAGGTGGAGCGGAGCCCCGGGGACACTGTTAGTGCTCGTGAAAGTCTATGGGGTTGTGTGGCTAACACGGTGCAGGGCCGACAGGCAATGAAAGAACCAGGCACAAACAACAGTCTCTTTACCTTTTCCTCTTTTACTTTGGGAACAGTCCAGTCCTGGGAGACCGTTACAGGAGGTGATGGGGATCCGGCCGGCCTGGAAGTACTTGGGGTGATCTTTCTGGCCAGCTGAGTATGAGGCCTACTCCTGTGCTTTTCTTTGTTATGATAGGACCCTGCTTCTCTGAATCCAGCAATGGCCCTCTTTGCTGCTGGGACTGATGGTACGTCCCTTCACCCTCTGTAGCAGGCTGCGCAGGCCCTCTCTGGTGCGTCTCTGCTGGAGTCCACACCGGGCCCTGATGCTGCAGCTGTACCTTCGGGCTGTTTATGGGCCAGGTGCTTGCAGCTCTCCTGCCCTTCGGATTCGGCTACCAGGGAGTATTTTAAGCCCTGGTGGCCACAGACTCCAATGTCCGAGTCTCTCCGCTGCCTCTCAGCTACTCCTGCTTCCCTGGGCCAAGCTACTCTAGCTCTAGGCCCCAGATCCACAGGACAGCTCACTCTGCGTCTGCTTCCTTCCACTTCTCTCTACAGACTGACTGCTACTTCCTCCCTCAGGTCAGACTTGGGGAAGCCTCCCTGGAATTCCAGGTTCAGAGCTCCCCCTGCTGGCCGGAGGGAGAACTGCGTTGGATGTTAAAACTTGCTGGCCAATGGACCTCCCAATTACCTCCAGGCTCAGCATTAACCCTTTGGAAGGGCAATGCTGTTGTGGCGACCAGGTCCTGGGGCGCCACACTCCCCCTTAGTTAAATTCAGTACTCCCGGATTGTAGAAACAAAAACAAAATAGGTTACAACATTTCATCCCATTGTGGGAGGCGCATTACTTAAACGTTACAACTTAAACACTACTATAGAGTGCAGTGTGGCTCCCTGCTGGGTGTCCATTACACTGCTCCATGGGGGACCCGCCGCGATCAAACCCCCAACGTAGGCTCTGGGCGTGCGTCAGAGCATTGATGACCCCACTCTATGCACGCCGGACGGGTTTTTCTTCAGGAGTGTTGAGCACACTGGTGCTAACTATGAACAATTTAGGTGTTGGCCACCCATAGTCCAGTGGCCCAATTGTCCATTTACTTAATCACCTAAGACAAAAAGCATTTTATACACAACATGACAGACATTTCACATAACTATTTACATTCTGTTAGGTATTTTATTTTCTATCTTCTATACCTTGGAGGGGGCTGTCCCCGAGTGCTACGTTGGGACCGGCGTAGCTCTGGGGTTTGTCCCTGACTACTTGGAGTATCTGCTCCCCCCGTGTTATTGGTAGGCCTAACCCTGACAGGGATGCACGTTGGTTGCCTACGGGATCTCAGATTCGCCAAGGGTACGGCAGGTTCGCCACTGGCAGAGGGTTGAACCTCCTGTTCCACTGCTGGCGTGTCATCTTGTGTTGGAGCGGATGGTTCTTTAGGTGGATCTGGAACCTCTTCTGTTTCTGGCTCGACCAACTGCGGGAACGTCAAAACTGGTACCACTATGGCATTGTTTATTCAGGTCCAAGTTTTGGGGAATTTTCCAAGGATTGTTTGGATCATCTCCTCCTCCTTTTTCTTGACTTTGGGGACTTTCTTGTACTTCTTCCACTTCCCTTTGGATCCTGCACCATTCAGGGCACGCTTTCAGGCGGTCTCGAGAAACTGCTTGATAGGTCTTGCCTTCATCCTTGCTTATGAGGCATACCTTACTATTGTCAAAGTTGGAGGGGATAATGGTGTAGGGTTCATTCTCCCACTGATCATCCAATTTATGCGCCCTCCGCTTCTTCTTGAGGACTTGTTCTCCAGGTGCTAAGGGAGTTGCTGGGGCTTTTTGATTGTAATGCTGCTCTTGTCTCGTTCTTGCTTGAGACAGGCTCCTTTCTACGCATTCCTGGACCTTACGGTACTGCTGCTGCCGCTCTGTATCCCAATCCTCTATTTCCTGAACCGCCTCAGGTGACACAGTCCCCATCTCAAAGTCTACAGGTAACTTGCCAGGTCTGGCTCGCATCAGGTAAGCAGGGCTGCAGTTGGTCGAATTTACCGGAATATGGTTGTACAAGTCTACCAGATCTGGTAACTTTTCTGGCCATTGGTTTCTTTCTTCCAAAGGTAGAGTCTTGAGCATATCAATAACCACATGGTTCATCTTCTTGCACAATCCATTGGTTTGGGGGTGGTACGGTGTGGTTCTGATTTTCTTACAACCGTACATGTTACAGAACTCTTGGAACACTTCTGCCTCGAATGCAGGACCCTGATCAGTCAGTACCCTTTCAGGGTAACCGTGAGGTCGACAAAAGTATGCCTGAAATGCTCTCGCTGCTGTTCTGGCTGTCTGGTCCTTCACGGGCACTACTACCAGGAAACGAGAGTAATGGTCCACAATGGTGAGGGCGTACACATAGCCTGACCGGCTTGGTGTTAACTTCACGTGGTCCAGGGCCACCAACTCTAGGGGCTGCTTCGTGACAATTGGCTGTAGGGGAGACCTCTGGCTGGCATCATCTTTCCGCCTCAGGTTACACGGACCACAGTCTCGGCACCACTTCTCGACTGTCTTTCTCATGTGCACCCAGTAGGACCAATCACGGAGTAGGGTCTCCAACTTCTTCCACCCGAAGTGTCCTGCGTTATCATGATAAGCTACTAGGACCATTGGAGCATCCCTCTGTGGGACCACTATCTGCCAGACGAGTTCATTCGTTCGCCAGTTGACATATCTCTTGCATAGCTTGCCTTGGTATGTGAACAGTCGTCCCCTCTCCTTCCACAGCTGCTGGGCTTCTTCTGGAGCATCTGGGCCAAGATGGGTCTCAGCTTGTGCTAGCTTTTCTTTGACCAATCGCACGGCCGGGTCACCGTTCTGTGTCTCTTCCCAATTATGGTGGAGTAATGGGTTGACCGAGACCTCGTGCTGGCTCGAGCGCTTCACTCCTACAGCATGCTCACACTGGGAAACACCTTGGGGATGGAAAGCCGGTAACTCTATCTCTTCGAGTTCATCCAGGTCTTCTCCAGACTCGGGTAAGTGAGGCATTCTGGACAGCGCATCAGCATTGTTATTCTTCTTGCCAGCCCGATACTTGATGGTAAAGTCAAAGTTAGACAGCCGGGCCATCCATCGCTGTTCCAACGCACCTAACTTGGCTGTTGCCAGGTGTGTCAACGGATTGTTGTCCGTGAAGATGGTGAACTTGGCCGATGCCAGATAGTGCTTGAAGCGTTCAGTCACTGCCCAAACAATAGCGAGGAACTCCAGCTTGAAGGAACTGTAGTTTTCTGGATTCCTTTCTGTGGGCCGAAGCTTCCTACTGGCGTACGCTATCACCCTCTCTCTGCCTCCCTGCACCTGGGACAGAACTGCTCCCAGTCCCACGTTGCTGGCGTCTGTATACAGTACAAACGGCTGGCTGTAGTCAGGGTAGGCCAGAATTTCTTCTCCCGTGAGAGCCCCTTTCAGCCGGGCAAAGGATGTTTCTAGTTGGCTGCTCCATTCAAATGGAGGGCTCTGCTTCTTAGCCTGCTTTGGTTGGCCCACCAGGAGATCTTGAAGGGGCGCTGCTATCTTGGTGAAACCATCAATGAACCTTCGGTAGTAGCCCACCAGCCCAAGGAACTGCCGCACCTCCTTTACCGTGGTGGGTCTTGGCCAGTCCTTGATTACGGTGACTTTCTCCGGATCAGGTGCCACACCTTCTGCGCTGACCACATGACCCAGGTACTGTACCTTTGGCTTCAAGAGGTGACATTTGGACGGCTTTATCTTCAGGCCATATTTCGGCAAGGACTCAAACACTTCTGCTAAGTGCCTCAGGTGGTCTTCATAAGTCTTGGAGTAGACTATGACGTCATCCAGGTACAACAGCATGGTTTCAAAGTTGTGGTGGCCCAAGCAGCACTCCATCAACCTTTGGAATGTCCCTGGGGCGTTGCAGAGCCCGAATGGCATACAGTTGAACTCACAGAGGCCCATTGGTGTCGTGAATGCAGTCTTCTCCTTGTCCGCCTCTGCCACGGGAACCTGCCAATACCCACTGGTGAGATCCAAGGTGGAGAAATAGTTAGCTGACTTTAAGGCTGTTAGTGACTCCTCTATTCTGGGTAGTGGATAAGCATCTTTATGTGTAATGCGGTTAATTTGTCTGTAATCTACGCACATTCTCATTGTACCATCTTTTTTCTTTACGAGCACTAGTGGAGCTGCCCAGGGGCTACAACTATCTCTGATAACCCCAGCCTCCTTCATTTCCCGTAACATTTCTTTGGCACGCTGATACTGTGCTGGGGGTACAGGGCGATATCTCTCTTTAATGGGATGATGATCACCCGTGGGGATTTGATGTTTAACCCCTTTCACCTGCCCAAAATCTAGGGGGTGTTTGCTGAAGACCCGCTCGTACTCCTGTACCACCCGGTAAACCCCATGCTTTTGGTGTGAGGGGGTGGAGTCGGTGCCCACATGTAATTTTTGGCATCAGTCTTCCAGCTGCCCCTTGGAGCCATTGTCTTCCGCCTGGTCGGACGGGATGAAGGGTTCCACTGCTTTGATGGTATTGTTGCTGACAGTGTACAGTTTTGCTACAGTGGCGTACCGGGGCAATTTAGCTTCCTCCTCCCCACAATTCAGGACACGGACGGGCACTCTCCCCTTGCGAACGTCTGCTACCCCTCTGGCTATCAGGACTCCAGGCCTACTGTCTGAATACACCGGTTCTACCAAGGCATGGTAATCCTGACCCTTGAGGCCTATTGCTGCCCGACACCATATCAACATTTCACTTCTTGGGGGTATTGCAATGGGGAGGGGGTCACTTACCCTCACACTGCCAATTTCTCCTCCGGCCAGCTCTACCTGCTGCCTCCTCATCAGGGCTCTGATCTCCCTCTGTAGGGCACGCTGCTGCCCGGAGCTGGCACCTTCAGACGCCTGCTGCAACAAAATTATCACTTCGGCAATACAATTTTCTATCACATTTGTACCAATGGTTAGCAGTGGGTCAGATTCTTTGCGATCAATATCTACAATTATCATCCCCTGACATGGCAATTCTACCCGCCCCACTTTAATGGTTACTTCTTTGTACCCAATTTGAGGTAAGGGCTGACCATTACTGGCCACAATTGTTAAATCATCATCTGGGCCATGGTCAATGTCTGAATCAGCCCAATATCTTTTGTACAGTTTATAAGGGATGGTTGTTACCTGGGACCCCGTATCCAGGAGGGCATTCAAAGGGATCCCATCCAGCACAATAGGAAGGACCGGTCGTCCTCCCACATATTTGCTGCGGCTGGGGGTTGAGCCGGGCTTCCTTACACCTGGGGGTTGGCTCCTGGCCCCAGGCTCGGCCCATTTAAAGGACAGTGTCGTGCAATGTGGCCCGCCTGGCTGCAGCGGCGGCAGATCGGTTGTCCCGTTGAATCATACCGGTCTGTGTCTTTGCCTCGGGTCGGCGGAATCCTCCTCCGTTGCATCCATGGGACGTCATCTGGGCTGGAGGCCAACTCGATTCTTGCAGGCGATGGGGTCACTTGTAGAGACTGCACGGTCTTGGCAAGGGCAGCTACAGTCTTGGTCAGCTCCTGGACCTGCTGTCTGAGCTCTGCAGTGGGATCCTTATCCAGGGACTGCGCCTCAGCCCCTGCAGCAGCTCGTGTTGCAGGCACCACCCCGGGGTACGTGATAGCAAGATGCCGGAGGGGTACTGGGTCATTCGGTGTAGATTCTCTCAGTACCCGGATGGCTTGGTCCTTAAACTTTGCAAAGTCCAGAGCAGGGTTCTGCAGGACCATGATACGCAGCTGGGTCCTGTGGGCGTCTGACAGGAGCCCCTCTATGAACTGCTCAGTTAGGAGTTTGTCTTCTTCACGTACACTCTCTGGGTCCACCTGTTTAATTGCTTTCAGGGCCTCCTGCAAGTTTAAGGCATAGTCCCTTATGCTGTCTGTGGCCCGTTGTTTGCACCCAAAGAATCTCATCTTTATCTCTGCTGCGGTGCGGGTGTCAAAAGTACTCTATAACTTGGCCAGTATCTGGGTTGCTGTCCCTTTATCTGTATCAGGCCAAGACTTCACTTCACGCTGGGCCGCGCCGGCTAGCTGCCCCATTAATATGCCCACCTTCTGGCTCTCAGTCAGCGGATACACTATGAACAAGTCGTGCAGACTTTTTCTGAAGTCGCCCAAGGTATGGGACTCCCCGGAGTACTGCGGCAGCCATTCCGCTCCCGGGATGTACGGCATTGTGATCGGCATTACCGGCGCTACAGCGGAGGCTGGGGCGACGGCGACTGGGATTGCTTCGGCTGGCGCCGCGGCGTCTCGGGCTATGGCAGCCACCTGCCCTCCCTCCGAATCGGACATCTTCCTCCCCCTTAGTGAACCTTACCAGGCTCCGTTCACTTTTCAAATTCCCTTCTGGGTCGCGCGGGGTTAACAGCGCTCTGCTCTGATGGCGCGCTCCCTTCGCGCTCTTTGTCAGGCACGCCCCCCTTCTTCCTGCGCTCAGCGAGGCTAATGGCGGCGGCAGTTTGCAACCAGTAACACAGTCTTTTAAGCACAGTTTCTGCAGGCGCACAGTACCCGGTGGGACCAGGCACGAAATCCTGTTCGTGACGCCAAAAGTTGACTCGCCCACCCCAGGGCTATGGGACACCCGGTGCCGGACCGGACTAGTCCGGTGGTAGTCAGTGGTGGCTGGGCCCGGCTCCGTGGCCCTGGTGGATGTCAGTAGAATATGTGGCTTGATGAATAAAGTTTGTGTTCGTGACGCCACCTGTGGTCTGCGGCTATTAAGCCGCCGCTGCTGTGTGAGGCCTCCGGGGTGATGTTATGGCAGCAATGGTGGTACTGCTCCTCACAGGTGGAGCGGAGCCCCGGGGACACTGTTAGTGCTCGTGAAAGTCTATGGGGTTGTGTGGCTAACACGGTGCAGGGCCGACAGGCAATGAAAGAACCAGGCACAAACAACAGTCTCTTTACCTTTTCCTCTTTTACTTTGGGAACAGTCCAGTCCTGGGAGACCGTTACAGGTGGTGATGGGGATCCGGCCGGCCTGGAAGTACTTGGGGTGATCTTTCTGGCCAGCTGAGTATGAGGCCTACTCCTGTGCTTTTCTTTGTTATGATAGGACCCTGCTTCTCTGAATCCAGCAATGGCCCTCTTTGCTGCTGGGACTGATGGTACGTCCCTTTCCCTCTGTAGCAGGCTGCGCAGGCCCTCTCTGGTGCTTCTCTGCTGGAGTCCACACCGGGCCCTGATGCTGCAGCGGTACCTTTGGGCTGTTTATGGGCGAGGTGCTTGCAGCTCTCCTGCCCTTCGGATTCGGCTACCAGGGAGTATTTTAAGCCCTGGTGGCCACAGACTCCGATGTCCGAGTCTCTCCGCTGCCTCTCAGCTACTCCTGCTTCCCTGGGCCAAGCTACTCTAGCTCTAGGCCCCAGATCCACAGGACAGCTCACTCTGCGTCTGCTTCCTTCCACTTCTCTCTACAGACTGACTGCTACTTCCTCCCTCAGGTCAGACTTGGGGAAGGCTCCCTGGAATTCCAGGTTCAGAGCTCCCCCTGCTGGCCGGAGGGAGAACTGCGTTGGATGTTAAAACTTGCTGGCCAATGGACCTCCCAATTACCTCCAGGCTCAGCATTAACCCTTTGGAAGGGCAATGCTTTTGTGGCGACCAGGTCCTGGGGCGCCACACAAGCATAGACAGACAAGAGACAGATTGTGCTGAAGTTAGTGAGTAATTTAGTTTATCTGTTATATATAATACGTTACAGAAAATATGTACCGCCCCTGCAGCAGTCGGACTGCTCAGATCCAGGGTTGCTGTGGCTCGAGGGTCTCTGGACCCGGGGGCTTCCGGCCATTCGAAAATGAAAGGGGGTTATTTACAGGGGATAAGTGTTCGTGACGCCACCCGTGGTTCGCGGTAAGGGGAATACCGCCGCTGCCGATGGGAGTACCTGGGGGAGATGGAGTGGGGCAGCCAGATGACATTCCCTCCACGGGTAGGGGAGGGCCCGGGACTCAGGATGGTGAAAGTGTAGGGAAGTGTGGCGCAGGCTATGCGGCAGGCAGGACGCAGGAGAGCAGCATACTCACTCACGCCATGTGGGTGTTGATGCGACCATTAAGTAGACTCTGACACCGGAGTAAACCAAGTCTCTGGGTGCCGCTGCCACTCTGGGGAGCTCGTCCGGGAATCCGTCCCCGTTGGTATTGCTGGCGGTCTGGAGCCTGCCTCCATGCACTTGTGTTTAGATGTTTCTGAGTAACCCCTCAGCTTAAAGCTGTCGGGGTCCCGCTTCCTATCGTTAGACATAGGAGCTGTGCTCTCAATGGCTGACACTTGGGATCTTTGCAGGCTGCATAAGCTGGAAAGCCCTATCCCCCTCGTTGTGTTGTTGCCTTCGATCTCTGAGCTCTTGGGGAAAGTTCATAAAGAGACTATCCTCCACAGGTTAATTATCAGGTTGCGTGAATCTACTCCCTGATATAGGGTCCAGTACCCTGCCATGCTCGGTAACAGTCCGGTTACTGGACTTTTTGGTGCCTCCAAAACTAAGTCTGGGCACCCTTCTCCAATACCCTGCAACCGGGTCTCCGACTCCTCCGGTCCCAGACCACTGTCTGCGACCTAACCAAAAGTCCCACAGGGAGCTCTAACTTCCAGCTCCTCACTCTTTGGGAGCTACTACTCATCTGACTCCAAGCTCTCACTCCCTCCCTCCCACCAGTCTGCCTGACCCCTAGGCAGATGGCCCTGTTTTAGCTAGACCACCAACTGGTGTGCCTGACAGGGTGTGGTGTGAGGTGTGGTTAGGATTTGAATGCTGATGGAAGAAATACCAACAGTTAGGATCCCAGAACCATGGGGGTTGAGCTCTGCACCATAAGAGAAAAGGAGTGCAGTTCCCTGATAGATTCAGGGGTGTCACTAATACAGGTATGATAGTTAAAATGAAATGGGGCTGATCATAATTGCTATATTGAGCCAATGCTACAAAGGTAAACCTGATGAACTTCATAAGTTTCAGAAGTCAATAAACCAACATTATTTGTTGGGCAAATATATAATAATACCACTGGAAATAAATTTGGCAGAATCTAGAGCCTAAAACTACAGTAGGCCGATAAGCCCATGTCTAAAAGGTGATAAAAGGGAAAGAAGTATGTACTGTGTGGTTTGCTGGTTAAAATATGAGGAGAACTGGAAATCTATAACGTTGGCTTAATAGTTATGTATATGGTAAAGTAGGTTTAAATATGGGAAGAAGGCGCCAAAGCTAATATTTAGTATGAGAAGGTGGATAGAGTATGTATGGTGCACTTGATTTGTGATGCAGAAGCCTAGAGGCTGGAGAGATGTGCACATAGTCGTGGCAAATATGGCATATATGTGGGGAAAGTAAAAAGTATAAAGTAAATTATGTAAAATAATGGCACAACATAGAGGGAGGGAGGTGCTACATTCAATCCCATAGCGGTTCCAGTCTTCTTGAACAATTGGTCTTCAAGTAGAAAGTATGTTTTTATTAAAACAATACTCATTTTAACAAAAAAAAATTACTTTCTTTTTGTAAACAAAATCTTTTTCAAGGAAAACAAAATTGCCATGGAATCAAATATAGCAGCTTCCTAAACTAACACCTAAAAGGCCAGTTTTTCAAAGTAGTACATATATACAAAAATGTATACATGCAACTTATAGTCTACATCTGCAAACATGTTAATTGTGTCGTATGTAGCAAGATGGCAAGATTCAATCAACACTAGAGCTGAGCGAGTACCGAAATATTCGGAATCGCTATACTCGTAATGAGTACTTTGTAATACTCGTGTATTCGTTCCGAATAGCGAGTGCAATGCAAGTTATTTTCTGCTGGACCCAACAAAGAGGTTTTGGGGCCTGAGGAAAAGGCTGATATGGATTGGAAAGTGATGAAACTGAATGTGGAGAGCCTGGATAATATATCTGCATGCATTTCTGACTGAGATATGGTTTGTGGGAATAAGGATGTCACAGCACTACGCCACTTTTACAGATGCACAAGAACACCTACCAAACCTAACCTAAATTGCATTTTACAGGACAAAAAGGTTACAAAACAGTTTTTCCTGCATAATCACTTGTATACAAGGCTAAATAAACTGGAGAAAAAAATATCCTTTAGCGTTTTTTCACATGTAGTGTTTTTGACTTTTTTTACTTTTACAATTGGGAGGGCCCTGACTTAGAAATTATGTATGACAGAGGGACCTATAAAATGTATAAGAGAGAGAGAAAGATTAGGCGCAAATAGGGTCTTACCCGGTAAAAAGGTGGGGGTGAATGTTAACAAAAACACTCACCTGGTCTGGTTGTGCCAGTCACAACCCCTTATTGAGCATGGATATAACGTGGAAGGCAGCGGTCCCGCAGCGATGAGACAATAATGAAAGTAGGAGGAAAGCAGGTTTAAATACCGCGCCAAACCACAGGAGTTCGGAAAGTGTTAGTAAATCCCTTTTTTATTTTCTCAGGTCTACGCGTTTCAGGGACATATCCGTCCCCTTTCTCAGGACAATGTATAGAGAATAATATAGCAAAAGAGGGGCCACAGGCTCCTATATATATGTCAAAAGAAGCCACGTATTCACTTATTACGTCATCCTCCTCGTGACTCATAGGCACGTGAAGTAATCGATAAAGTTGTGAGCATTGACAAAAAAGGAAGAAAAAAAAGAAAAAGAGGGGGAAAAGAGGGAAGGGGAAAATGGAAAAGAAAAAAGCGCTGAAAAAATGTGAGTAGGGAAAAAAAAAAAACTGGGATCATTCTATTAAAAAATGGTCATTATGGAAAGGTCAATAATGATTATTGGAGTAAAAATAAAAATAGAAAAATAAAAATATTTATAATGAAAAAAATGTAAATAAATGGATGAAAAAAAGCTGAAAAACTGAAAACTATGTCTTTGTCATTATTTATAATTTCTATATTTATACAGGGGAAAGAGAATAAGAATTATAAAGGCTGTACTGCTAGAAAAAATAAGACCGGCTATAAATGTATCCGTGGCAATGTACATTTAAATACATATGTATATTGAAGAAGGGGTTTTTGTTTCGCCATATATGTATATGACTAGTAATTGAAACATTCTTAAAACAATGTGAACCCACTGCAAATGGTGGCTACCAGGAAATCTACAGAAAAATGGATGTTCGGAACAGGAGCGGAGGAGGGAGCCTGTATAAAGGGTTACTAAAGGTTGACAGCATGGGACAAAAAACTGAAAGCGCTTGCGCAAAAGGGTGATGCGAGGTTATAGCTGTGTGGAGGAAAAGGAGTAAGAAGCGCCTGCACAAAAAGGTAACTTGAGGTTGACACCGTGGGTAAAAAAAATTGATGTGCTTGCGCATGAAGTTGATACCAGGTTCTAGTCATGTGGATAATAGCGGTGACAGAACATTGTGATGGTGTCAAAGTTATACGTGAAAAATAGGAATTGAGAATCCTCTAAATATTTAAAGTGATATAAAATGTGTATTTGCTTGGAAAAAAGATGGAATAAAGAACAACAATTAAAGCGAGACTGAAAATGGGACATGAATGGAAAACAGAGAGGAAAGAAATGGGACTGTGTATAATAACTGATAAAAAATATATATATTTGTAAATGTAGCGGTCTCTATTCAAAACGTGTGAATGCAAAAATAAAATGACTCTTTGGGAGAATAAAAGGTTTCCTGAAAAGCAGACCAATGTAGACCCAGAAAAAATGTAAAACCCGAAAAAAAGGGGGGGGGGAGGGAAGAGAAGGGATATAAAATGACAATTTTAATGAATTAAAAACATTATATTAGAAAATACATATAAAAATATATGGTAAAAAATGCATATAAAAAAATTATAAACAAGGGAAAATGTGTGTGTGTGTATATATATATATATATATATATATATATATATATATATATATATATTGTGAGGCAGTGACAGGGGTAATATTTGAACACTGCTATGTGTCCCCCAGAATGTGTCTAGATACCCTCTGAGTTTGCTATAGCAATTACGGAGAGTATAGCGCAAAGGGTAACAGGGAGCCAGATCCCTCCTCCCAGTCCAGGTTTTGTAGCAATCCTCATGTCCAGCATTTTCGTTTAAATCTGGCAAAGCACATCAGGGTGTGTCTCAGTTGAGAGCCAGGCTTGATGAAGCTACCACATGCTGTGTGAGCTGGGCTGGCTCTGTGTGGAGTGAACACAGGCCAAGAGTGTGAGCCTAGGAGAACCTTCACAAGACCCCTGCGGTTAACGGGGTCCTAAGGTAACAAGACTTTTTATACCAAGGATTTGTCTATATGCACCGACTGTGATCCGGAAGAGACTTTGTTTGAAATTGGATCTATTTATGCTGCAACAATAAAAAGACTGTTGGTGTGAACACGCTGCTGCCTCACGTTTTTGCCCAAGCAATGCCGCTACCTCACATTATGGTGGAGAATGCGGGCATGGCAGCCTGGTTGCTAAGGGCAATGGCCTAAGATGTACTTCCCTGGAACAGAAGGGAAAAAAAAAATACATATTTTTTTTTTTTACTGACTGTTTGCGGTGGATCGACGGGTCCACGAAGCTTGCAGGCATTGCAGCCTGGTTGCTAGGGGCAACAACCCAGTTTCCACATGTTTATGATCAAGCCTGCAAAGTTACAGTTTAACTCAGCAGCCACCATGGAGGATCCTATAAAGCAGCTGGCCCAGTCTAGTGCTCAACTACAGCAGGCTTTTGCACAAACCAGTGCACAACAGCAACAGGCTAATGCTCACCAGCAACAGACTAATGTTCAGCAGCAACAAGCTAATGCTCAGCAGCAACAAGCCAATGCCCAGCTGCAGCGGGCGTTAGATCAGCAACAGGAGACAAACAGCTTGTTGACTCAGCAGCTTGCGGCTCTGCGAGATGCGCTCCCAGCGGTAACGCCAGGTCATCCAGTCCTTCCTGCGGCCCAGGACAGAGTAAGGGCGGCACTTACGAAGATGAGTGCAGAGGATGACCCAGAAGCCTTTCTCTCTGTGTTTGAGAGGACCTCTGAAATTGTCCATCGACCGTTGGACTGATGTCGTGGCCCCATTCTTGATAGGTGAACCCCAAAAAGCCTACCTGGATCTCAGCACTGAGGATGCCAAGGACTATGGCACCTTGAAAGGTGAGATCCTTGCACGAATGGGGGTTAACACTTCTCTCCGGGCCCAGCGAGTGAATCAGTGGTCCTTTGTGGAGGGAAAACCTGCACGTTCACAGGCCCATGTTTTACTGGACCTTGTGAAAAAATGGCTCCAGCCGGAGACCTTGAACCCCGGACAGATGATCGAGCGGGTGGTGATTGAACAGTTTGTGCGGACTTTGCCAGCCCCCATTCAACGGTGAGTGGGACAGGCGGATCCCGGTACCCTTGACCAACTAGTGAATTTGGTGGAACGCTACACAGCTACCCAGGAGTTGGTCCGGGACTCTGCTTCACGGCGGGCACTCCGTAGGGATACGCCCCCTTCACAGTTGGTGAAAAATTCCCATCCCTCCTCAGGTGCTGCCCCCTCTTTAGCCCTGGCAGAGAGTAAACCCCAGACTAAGGTCAGCCGGAGTCCCGGTTCCCCAAATTCGGACACCCGAAACAGGGACACCTCTGCTGTTATGTGCTGGCGGTGCCATCAGCTCGGGCATTTGATGGCACAGTGCCCACTCACATCAGAACCCATGGACTGCCGGTACGCTCGCCAGGAATCAATGTATGACCATTCTGATGGTGCCGTAAGCACTGTTACTATGGCGGAGGAGCCCCATCTCTGCAAAGTACGTGTTAATGGCTATACAGCAGAGGCTTTGTTGGACTCAGGAAGTGTAGTGACTCTTGTACATGCCTCCTTGGTCTCTGGGGAAAACCCCACGGGACATAAAGTAGGGGTGCTTTGTATTCATGGAGACCTACGTGAATACCCTATGGAGAGGGTCACCATTGCTACCTCATGTGGAGAGGTTCAACATGACGTGGGGGTGATAAAAAGACTTCCATATTATGTTATTTTGAGAAGAGACTTGCCCCTGTTCTGGACATTATGTGGGAGGCGACCTAGCCCTCCGAGGTGTATGATTGAACCAGGCCCTGAGCCGGACGATCCCGACTCAGGGATACCTGCCGTAGGGGTCACTAGTATAGGGACAGAGTGTAACCCTGCCAGGTTCCCCCTAGAGGTAATGGCAGGAGAGGTTGAGCCACCCGAGGCAATCCCGGAGTTGAACGTGTCTCCAGATAATTTTGGAACAGCTCAGCTCCGGAGACCCCACATTGGCTCCTGGACGTGGAAATGTACAGGTAATTGATGGGGTACCCCAGCGCCCTGGTGCCAAGCTGGAAACTCCCTACATGGCTCTAAAGCGAGAGTTGCTCTATCGGGTTGATAAAATCCGGGGGGAAATAGTGGAACAGTTGGTGGTCCCTCAGCTGTACCGCCGTTAGGCCTTGGAATTGGCTCATAACCACCTAATGAGTGGGCACCTAGGTGAAGAGAAAACGCGGGAACGCATGTTTCAGCGGTTTTACTGGCCAGGGGTCGGCGCAGAAATAAAGAGGTTCTGTGAGTCCTGCCCCGTTTGTCAGTTGACCGCACCCACGCACCGTTTCCGTAGTCCTCTGATACCTTTACCCATTATAGAGGCGCCTTTTGAGCGAATTGCTATGGATCTGATCGGACCCATTGTAAAATCAGTCCGTGGTCACCAGCACATCCTGGTAGTGATGGATTACGCGACGCGTTATCCGGAGGCTGTTCCACTGCGTCACACCTCGGCGAAGCTTATTGCTCGGGAGTTGTTTGCTATGTTCTGTCGCGTGGGGTTACCCAAAGAAATCCTGACCGATCAGGGCACTCCCTTTATGTCTAAAATTACGAAGGAACTGTGCAAACTCCTCCAGATCAAGCAGCTGTGCACGTCAGTGTACCATCCCCAGACCAATGGTCTAGTGGAACGTTTTAATAAAACTCTGAAGGCTATGTTGAAAAAGGTGGTCTCCAAAGAGGGGAAAGATTGGGACATGTTATTGCCCTATTTAATGTTCGCTATCCGCGAGGTCCCACAATCTTCCACCGGGTTTTCGCCATTTGAGTTACTGTATGGCAGGCATCCGCGGGGACTGATGGATATTGTTAAAGAAACTTGGGAACAGGAGCCCACCCCTCACAAAAGCACGGTGGAATACGTTATGGGTATGCAGGATCGTATCACGGCAGTAATGCACATTGTTAAAGAGCATTTGCTGGATGCTCAGGCGGCCCAAAGTACTCAGTATAATATAAAGGCCTCCGTCAGGTCTTTTAAACCGGGGGATCGTGTCTTAGTGCTAATACCTACCGCAGAAAGTAAGTTCTTAGCCAAATGGCAAGGTCCCTATGAGATCCGGGAGAAAGTAGGGGAAGTAAACTATAAGGTGTATCAACCAGGGAGAAGAAAACCAGAGCAAATATACCATGTAAACCTGCTAAAGGCGTGGAAAGACAGAGAATGTATGATGACTGATGTACCGTTGGACCTAACCTCTTCAGGTGCCTTGACAACAACCAAGGAGGAGTCCCCTGATGATGAATCGGGAGTAAGGATAGGGAATTCTCTCTCAAAACAGCAGAGACGGGAGTCTCGGAGGTTAGTGCAGCGGAATACGGATGTGTTCTCAAGCCTACCCGGCCGAACAACCGTAATCCACCATGATATTGTCACCGAGCCTCAAGTAAGGGTATGCCTGAGGCCATACCGGGTACCAGAGGCTCGTAGGCAAGCCATTGCAGAGGAGGTAAAAAAGATGCTCCAACTGGGGGTTATTTAAAAATCCACGAGCGAATGGGCCAGTCCCATTGTGCTGATCCCGAAACCAGACGGTTCTTTAAGATTCTGTAATGACTTCCGAAAGTTAAATGAGGTTTCGAAATTTGATATGTATCCCATGCCCAGGGTCGATGAGCTTATAGAGAGACTGGGACGGGCCCAGTACTTCACGACTCTCGATCTCACTAAAGGTTACTGGCAGGTGCCGCTGACAGAGGCGGCAAAAGAAAAGACCGCTTTTGTCACGCCAGGGGGGCTCTATCACTATGTCGTCTTGCCATTTGGTTTACATGGGGCTCCGGCCACGTTTCAGAGGTTAATGGACATAGTGTTAGAACCCCATCAACTGTATGCCTCCGCATATTTGGATGACATCATCATCTATAGCAGTGACTGGAGCACCCACTTATCTCAGGTACAAGCGGTAGTGGATTCACTCAGAGCTGCTGGTCTGACAGCGAATCCAAACAAATGTGCTATGGGTCTCAAAGAAGCCCGTTACTTGGGGTATGTGATAGGCCAAGGGGTTATCAAGCCACAAGTAAACAAAATTGAAGCCATTCAAAACTGGCCTCGTCCCCTTACCACAAAACAGGTAAGAGCCTTTCTGGGTATCATGGGGTATTACCGACGATTCATACCCAATTTTGCTAGAAGGTCGGCGCCTTTGACCGATCTCTTAAAGGGGAAGAAGTCGGTTATGGTCCACTGGGATACACAAGCAGAGGAAGTCTTTCAGGCGCTAAAGGTTGTCCTATGTGGTCAGCCTGTCCTTGTCAACCCTGACTTTCAAAAGGAGTTTATAGTATAGGCAGATGCCTCTGAGGTGGGTCTGGGTGCAGTTCTGTCCCAGGAGGTAGATGGGGAAGAGCACCCGATCACCTATTTGAGTAGAAAACTCACCCCGGCAGAGAAGAACTATAGCATAGTGGAGAAGGAGTGCCTGGCCATAAAATGGGCTCTGGAATCCCTACGCTACTACCTGCTGGGGCGACACTTTCGCCTGGTGACAGACCACTCCCCCTTGGTCTGGATGAGGAATGCTAAGGAGAGAAATGCTAGAGTCACCAGGTGGTTTCTCTCCTTGCAGAACTTTCACTTTTCTGTGGAACACCGGGCTGGTAGGTTGCAGGGCAATGCGGATGCCCTGTCCAGAGGTCCCTGTATGTTGGCAAAAGTTCAACCCCACCCGTTTGAACTAAGGGGGGGGATATGTGAGGCAGTGACAGGGGTAATATTTGAAGACCGCTATGTGTCCCCCAGAATGTGTCTGGAAACCCTCTGAGTTTGCTATAGCTATTACGGGGAGTATAGCACAAAGGGTAACGGGGAGACAGATCCCTCCTCCCAGTCCAGGTTTTGTATCAATCCTCATGTCCAGCATTTTCGTTTAAATCTGGCAAAGCACATCAGGGTGTGTCTCAGTTGAGAGCCAGGCTTGATGAAGCCACCACATGCTGTGTGAGCTGGGCTGGCTCTGTGTGGAGTGAACACAGGCCAAGAGTGTGAGCCTAGGAGAACCTTAACAAGACCCCTGCGGTTAACGGGGTCCTAAGGTAACAAGACTTTTTATACCAAGGATTTGTCTATATGCACCGACTGTGATCCGGAAGAGACTTTGATTGTTGGAAATTGGATCTATTTATGCTGCTGTTGAGGAGAGCCATAAGATTAAATACTTAATTAACCTCTTGACAAGGGATTGTGGGAAATGTCGATTTGCCTTACATAATTCAGGTTTCAGATCATATACATGACACAGATATAAAGATGGCCGCTATTTCCTGTTATCCACACCTTGCTTGGAATGCAAGGAATGTCCAGATGAAAGAAGACCTCCATATAAGGGAAGACCTCTGGTCAAGCTGGAAATCACAGACCAAACCATCAGCATGGATGCACCAGATGACGTCCCTCCCATCACCATGGTTTCATCCACTGGAGTCAGACCCGCCCATCAACAGCAACACGGATCTCCCCATTCGCTAGCCCATGAACTGTCCCACTAAATGTGCATATCTGAACTTGTGTACGCCCCTAGCCTATATCAAGAGGACGCATGCTCTTATCTGTCTGTTTGGTGCCATTTTTCTACTGTGACCAAGAAGAGATTACACATCCGACTGTGTCTGGTGTGGATTCTTTTATGCATGCACTTGGTATATACCAATTCGGCCAGGCAGTAGGCAACTAGTGATCTCTGGTTAAGAGTTCACCTTAACAAAAACAGACAAACAAAAAGACGGGGGAGATGACAAATAACTGAAACACTAAAGAAAACCTGCAGCACACACTTCCAAATCCTTCCTTATACTGCCACGTGGTCCCTGTCTGATTTCTGCATTCCGTAATATACAAAAAATACCTAGTATCACCACTGACTACAAGGTGTCTATACCGGCCGATTCGCCTCTCTTGGAGGACTTATAACTAGCCTAATAAAAAAACCACCTAGTATCACCCCTGACTACAAGGTGTCTATACCGGCCGATTCACTCCAGGAAAACACTTTAAAAAGGTTAGATTTATGTATAACGTAAGGCTCTGCACTCAGTCTAGCTAAAGCTGGGCCCTTACATATGGCTCTGCACTTAAGTCTAGCTGATCTTGGCACTTACATCTGGCTCTGCACTCAGTGAGCTTGGCACTTACATCTGGCTCTGCACTCAATCTGAGCTTGGCACTTACATCTGGCTCTGCACTCAGTGAGCTTGGCACTACAAAAAGCTCTGCACTCAATCTGAGCTTGGCACTACAAAAACCACAAACCGTATCACAGGCAACCACAAACCATATACTTTACACGTTTTACAGACACCACTCACAAACCCACATGCTCTCTTCACAAATACACAACAGGCAGCAGGCAACTGAATATGTGACGGTTCTTCCGAGATTAATATGGCCAATAGCCGTGAGACCCGTCTGCCCGTCAACAGATACCCCAACAAACCGGACACAGTCAGGCAATCAGTGCCACACACCCCACCGAGACCACGGAAAGACTACAGATTATGAAAAATCAGCAGACTTACCATACTCTCGTTAGGAAGTGATCAGTTTCCTGGGGTGTCCAGCACGTCATGCCATTCCAGTTGCCGGTTCATCAGGATTTCAGGTGTCTCCGTCTATTGGCCGCACGTTGGGCACCAATAATGTTAAGGTGAACTCTTAACCAGAGATCACTAGTTGCCTACTGCCTGGCCGAATTGGTATATACCAAGTGCATGCATAAAAGAATCCACACCAGACACAGTCGGATGTGTAATCTCTTCTTGGTCACAGTAGAAAAATGGCACCAAACAGACAGAGAAGAGCATGCGTCCTCTTGATATAGGCTAGGGGCGTACACAAGTTCAGATATGCACATTTAGTGGGACAGTTCATGGGCTAGCGAATGGGGAGATCCGTGTTGCTGTTGATGGGCGGGTCTGACTCCAGTGGATGAAACCATGGTGATGGGAGGGACGTCATCTGGTGCATCCATGCTGATGGTTTGGTCTGTGATTTCCAGCTTGACCAGAGGTCTTCCCTTATATGGAGGTCTTCTTTCATCTGGACATTCCTTGCATTCCAAGCAAGGTGTGGATAACAGGAAATAGCGGCCATCTTTATATCTGTGTCATGTATATGATCTGAAACCTGAATTATGTAAGGCAAATCGACATTTCCCACAATCCCTTGTCAAGAGGTTAATTAAGTATTTAATCTTATGGCTCTCCTCAACACTGCAACAATAAATAGTCTGTTGGTGTGAACACGCTGCTGCCTCACGTTTTTGCCCAAGCAACGCCGCTACCTCACAATATATATATATATATATATATATATATATATATATATATATACAGTGCTGGCCAAAAGTATTGGCACCCCTGCAATTCTGTCAGAGAATACTCCGTTTCTTCCTGAAAATGATTGCAATCACAAATTCTTTGGTATTATTATCTAATCTAAGGAGGTTAGCCACAGTGTCATGGGCTTTAAACTTCTTGATGACACTGCGCACCATAGACACAGGAACTTTCAGGTCTTTGGAGATGGACTTGTAGCCTTGAGATTGCTCATGCTTCCTCACAATTTGGATTCTCAAGTCCTCAGACAGTTCTTTGGTCTTCTTTCTTTTCTCCATGCTCAATGTGGTACACACAAGGACACAGGACAGAGGTTGAGTCAACTTTAATCCATGTCAACTGGCTGCAAGTGTGATTTAGTTATTGCCAACACCTGTTAGGTGCCACAGGTAAGTTACAAGTGCTGTTAATTACACAAATTAGAGAAGCATCACATGATTTTTCAAACAGTGCCAATACTTTTGTCCACCCCTTTTTTATGTTTGGTGTGGAATTATATCCAATTTGGCTTTATGCCATTTTTTTTTTCTTCATTGAAGACAAATTAAATGAAGATAATAATACCAAAGAATTTGTGATTGCAATCATTTTCAAGAAGAAACCGAGTATTATCTGACAGAATTGCAGGGGTGCCAATACTTCTGGCCAGCACTATATATATATATATATATATATATATATATATATATAATTAAAAACATATTGAGAAAATTACTCATGATTATAGTGACTAGATAAAAATATGTATAACATTACGCAAAAAAGCCTACTATAAAAATATCATAATAATATAAAGAAAAAAAATAAATAAATAAAAATATATATAAAAACCATGAATTAAATTATAAAAATACACATAAATGGGATTGCATAAAATATAATAAGAACATATTAATTTGTCATAATATAAAAACTGATAAATATTCAATTAAAAAAAATATGATAAAGACTAA
This sequence comes from Anomaloglossus baeobatrachus, assembly GCF_048569485.1. Classification (NCBI taxonomy): domain Eukaryota; kingdom Metazoa; phylum Chordata; class Amphibia; order Anura; family Aromobatidae; genus Anomaloglossus; species Anomaloglossus baeobatrachus. The sequence goes on from NC_134357.1 coordinate 226,923,286, forward strand.
TAAAACAAGTCCGTTACCAGATTCAAGCCCACCGGTTTCAAAGTGTCCAGTTTATGTATCCAAAAATTTTCTTTCTTATTGAGGTTATCCATTCTATTAGGACAATTAGGTGGTATTTGTTCTATAGGTGTGATTATGAAAGACATATTCTTGTTATGGGCCAATGTGCAGTGCTTGGAGAGTCCATGGAACATATAGCCGATTTTGATGTTGTGCCTATGGGAGTTGAGTCAATTATGCAAGGCTTGGCAAGTTCTACCTACGTATTGTTTGCCACAGTTACAGTCAATAAGGTAGATTACAAAATTAGATTGACATGTTAAATATTTTTTAATTGGAAACTCCTCTGTTCCTTTGGTGGAACAGAAACCTGTCCGTTTGTGGCAAATGATTTTGCAACATAGGCAGTTTTTTTAAACCACATCGGTAGGATCCTGGAGAGGCAGTGGGTTTATTATTTTTCAAGGGGGCTGATCTAAGCCGGCTAGGGGCTAAAACATTTTTGATACTGGTCAGCTCTCCTAAAAGTAATGCCAGGAAGGGGGGGAAGAATGGTCTTTAAAAAAGGATCATTCATCTGGACACCCCAATGTTTGGCAAAAATGTTCCTAATTTTGTTATTGCCACTGCTGTAAGTAGTGAGAAAATTCAGAATAAAGGCATTCTCGTTATTTTTGGGGACAAGGGAAGAGGAGGCCTTGGGTGTAATCAAGTCTTTCTGTTCCAATATGACAGTATCCTTGTAAGCCCTTTGAACAAGGGCTTTAGGAGAATCTTTTTCCAAAAAACGGTTCCTGAGTATTTTTACCTGGTCATTTCAATCATTTAAATGGGAACAATTTCTCCTGATACGTTTATATTGATTGACTGGAATGTTTTTCAGCCATTTGGTATACTGCTCACTATTAGTGGTATATTCATTTTAGTAGTGAGCACTATACCAAATGGCTGAAAAACATTCCAGTCAATCAATATAAACCCAGTAACATACGTTTATGTTACTGGTGGTCCAGTAACATACGTTTGGGAGGGATTGCTCTTATACATTTGGGCAGTCCTTCCTCCACTGAGACTGAGTATGTGGAATACATACTCCATAGCAGTTTACAATGTGCGCATTGTGGAATTGGGCTTTACCCTCCTCCTCCTCCTCCTCCTTCTCCTCCATGTCATTCTGTGGCCCTAAATTCATGTTTTCAGAGGGCCTGCAGGTGTCAAGAAAGCTGAGTTTGGTGAGGGCCCTCAGGTGGCCCAATAACGTACGTTTTGGAGGGACTGCTCTTACTTATACATTTGGGCATTTCCTCTCCCATTGAGATTCAGATGATGGAATACATATTCCATAGCAGTTTACTTTGTGTCCATTGTGGTGTTGGGCTTTACCTTCCTCCTCCATGTCATTTTGTGGCCCTCAATTCAAGTTTTCAGAGGGCCTGCAGGTGTCAGGAAAGCTGAGTTTGGTGACGGCCCTGAAGGGAATGCTGTTACTTATACATTTGGGCTGTCCCTCTTCCATTGAGACTCAGATGATGGAATACATATTCCATAGCAGTTTACAATGTGCCCATTGTGGCATTGGGCTTTAACCACCTCCTCCTCCTCCATGTCATTCTGCAGCCCTGAATTCAAGCTTTCAGAGGGCCTACAGGTGTCAGGAAAGCTGAGTTTGGTGAGGGCCCTGAGGTGTACCAGTAACATACATTTGGGAAGGACTGCTGTTACTTATACATTTGGACAGTCCCTCCCCCATTGAGACTCAGATGATGGAATACATATTCCATAGCAGTTTACAATGTGCCCATTATGGCATTTGGCTTTATCCACCTCCTCCTCCTACATGTCATACTGCTGCCCTCAATTCAAGTTTTCAGAGGGCCTGCGGGTGTCAAGAAAGCTGAGTTTGGTGAGGGCCCTCAGGTGGCCCAGTAACGGACGTTTTGAAGGGACTACTCTAAAGGGTGCTTTACACGCTGCAACATCGCTAGCGATCTCGCTAGCGATGTGACACGCTGAGATCGCACATGTGACCGGCGCAAGTATTTGAGGACCTACTGCAAGAAGAATGCCACTTGGAGGAATATGATTTACTGTTTCCAGAGGTGGAGGCTCATGATGATGAGACACAGTTTCCACCAGGTTAGCCTACAATCTCAACTGGGAAAAAGCAAGAGATGGAAGACGAGGTGGGCGATGATGAGTCCTCTGATCCTACCTGGAATGTTGACATGCATAGCCAGCACAGCATCACAGAGGAAGTTGGATATGTAGCACCAACACAGCCACCAAGGTGTAATAATTTGCCCACAGTGAGAACTGGGTCAACTGTTCCGAAAAGCACCCCCATTGTGGCCCAAGTTAGGGCAAAGCGGCATTCAGCCGCTGTCTGGAAGTTTTTTTCTGAAAGTCACTCAGAGAAAAACATTGTAACCTGTAGCATCTGCCATCCAAGTTGAGCAGAGGCCAGGGCAAAGGCAACCAGAGCACCACCAGTATGCGGAACCACATGGCAGCCAAGCACCCCAGTAATAATAATAATAATAACAATAATAATAATCTTTATTTCTATAGCATCAACATAATCCGTAGTGCTTTACAATTCAGAGGCTCATATACAAGCAAATAACAGTTATAGAAAAACAATAATTATAGCAAAAAAGAAAACTCTGCTCATGAGAGCTTACATCTACAATGATATGGGGGGGGGTGCAAGGCACTGCTCATTTCCAATGACAATCCTGCCATCTCAAAGAAATGGAGGATAGATAAAGGCTGCCTGAACTAGTCAGCCACTCTTTGAGATGCTTTTGGGTGCGGTGGAGTTTGATGGAGAGTTATGTTGTGACAAGTCGTGGAGGGACTATGTGAATTTAATTCGATTAGGGAGTGTGATAGGCCACCCTAAAAAGATGTGTTTTAGGGAGTGTCTGAAGCTGAGTATGTTGTGGTTCATCCTGGCTTCTTGGGTCAGAGCATTCCGGAGGATTGGTGCAGTTTGGGAAAAGTCTTGGATCCGGGAGTGAGACGTATGGATTAGTGTTGATGTTATTACTAAGTCATTTGAGGAGCATACAGAACGGGTAAGGTGATAGACAGAGATAAGGGTGGAGAAGGAAGGGGGGTGCTGCAGTGTGGAGAACTTTGTGGATAAGAACAAGCAATTTGAATTGGATCCTGTGATATATGATCAGCCAGTGCAATGACTGGCACAGAGCAGAAGCATCCGAGTAACGGTTAGCCAGATAGGTGACCCTGGCTGCAGCATTAAGGATGGACTGTAGAGGAGAGAGTCTAGTTAGGGGGAGACCAATTAATAGAGAATTGCAGTAATCAAGGTGGGAGTAATTGAGGTCCATAGTGAGGGTTTTTGTAGTTTACATGGTAAAAAAGGGTCAGATTCTAGAGATGTTCCTGAGGTGCAAGCGACAGGAGCGGCCAAGAGATTGTATATAGGAGGTGAAGGCGAGATCAGTGTTGAGCATAACACCAAGACAGCAAGTCTGCTGCCTAGGAATTATTATCGTGGTACCACACACAGAGAGGGGAGGTTAGAATATGGAGGGAATAGAAGTAGTTCAGTTTTGTAAAGTTAAGTTTCAAGTAGAGAGCAGGGATGACATTGGAAACTGCCCACAGACAGTAGGTGAGCAGAACAGCAGGGTACCAAATTTGTGTCTGTGGGTCAAACCACTGCCATGTCACCAGTGCTATGGTCCTTCACAATCTGCTATGCAGGAAGCAGACACCCATACATCCTGCGCACAAGTTGCGATTGCACAGACACCGCAAATATGAACCACATTCACTTCCTTGTCCCAGCAAAGAGTCTAGTTGTCCATGCCTGAGAGCTTGGAAAGGAAGCGTAAATTACCAGCCACGCATCTACAGGTACAAAACCTAAACTCGCACATTACCAGAATGCTAGTGTACCGCCCCGCGCTCGGCCGCGGCCGAGCCGCTCGGATCCGGGCTCGTGTGTCGGTGGCTCGAGCGTCTCCGGACTGGGGGTCACGTCGCTCTGTAAAGGGGACTGGCGTGTCGAGTGGGGGGTTTTGGATTAGATTTAGAGTTTGTAATGCCACCCACAAGTTGTGGTGAATGTAAGCACCACCGCTGCCGGTTACTGGGCACCCCGGAGGAGATGTTGGGGGCAGCTTGTGATGTTAACCCCTCCGTGGGCAGAGGATGGTGGCCCCGGGACCCGGTTGGTGTGGTGCAGTGTCGGTGCGCGGCCCGCGGGCCCAGTAGTACTCACTCAGATAAACACACGGGAATCTCTGGTAAACCAAACGGTGGATAGTCGGTGCCCGCAGCCGGTGGCTTCGGTCCCCAAACGGTTGGTGGTGTCCGTCTTCTCCTGCACCTTTTTGTAGATCTTGGACAACCGTACTTCAGCGACGGGAGTTCAGCTCCCCGGCGTGTACCACGGGAGAGCCCGTTGCCCGCAGGCACTGGCCCGGTGGATCTTTGGCCCTTGGCGGTGGCCGTTATCCAGAATCGGTGGGCTGTTGCCTTCTTTCGGGACTTTGGGTGGGAAAGGACCTAGAGTCCAGACCTTAATCAGTTAATTAACGGGGTCTGGTAGATTCGGGACCACGTTTCAGGGTCTGAGTACCCCCACTGTGCTCCGGTTTCCAGCTGGTTCCCCGGTTCGGTACCAGCGGGCCACTACCCTGTCCCGGCTACCTACGGTTATACCGGGACTGTCTTCCCGGCTCCTGCAGACGGCCACCACCGTCTGCCTCCTGGTCAAAGTGCCCGGGCTCCTACCCAGGGCACAGACAGATTTGCTCCTCCACTCCACTTCCCTGTCAAAACAGATCTCTCTTTCAACTACTCCTCTCCTCCTCCAAAATTCATCTCTGTCGAACTGCACTTGTTTTCCTGCCTCTGGGCATGTGAACTCCTGGGGGGGCGTCCAACTGCCAGGCTCCACCTCCATGGTGTGGACATCAAACCCAGAGGGAGGTAACCAGGGTTTTAATGGGTTGGCTGCTGTCACCTTATTTGGGGATAGGTGTAGTGCAATAGTGCATGGGGCTAACTGTGACTACCTGGCTAGTCCAGGGCGTCACACTAGCCATGGAGATGTTGCTATTTAGGCTTGTGGGAACACAGAATTTCCGTGATCTCTTGGCTGTGGCTGCCCCACGATACAGTGTTCTAAGCCGCCACTATTTTGCATGGTGTGCCATCCCCACGTTACACAAGCACGTGTTAAACAATCTCAACCGTGCTCTGACCAATGTCATAACCGGGAAGGTCCACCTAACAACAAATATGTAGACAAATTGTTGTTGACAGGGACGATACATATCTGTCACGGCAAATTGGGTGAACCTGGTGGAGGCTGGGACAAAGTCGCAAACTGTAACATCACACATCCTTCCCATGCCAAGAATAGCAGTCCCAACTTCTACCAGCATGTCCGCCTTATCATATGCCACTTCCTATCTCCCCTCCTCCTCCTGCTCCTCATCCTCTGCTGAGTTACCCTCCCCATTACTGCCAAGCAGTAGAGATGAGCGATATTCGAGGTTCGCCAATTTCATGTTCGAGTGATTTTGGGGGGTGTTCGAGAGGTTCGTCGAACTCGAGCTTTTTGCTAAAAGCTCGACAGTTCGAGTTAGGTTCGAGAACGGTTCGAGCACCAAAAACGTGGCTTTTCACAGTAAGGCTATGTGCACATGTTGCTATCTGCATGCGTCCTGCATCCCCAGCACAATCCCTCTCCCTTTCCTTCTCACCGATCACGGGCGCCTCGCTGCACGTCTGTCAAAAATCTGCGGCGTCTTTTCCTCTTTAGAAAATGGCTGCCGCTTCATTAGTCAATCAGTTATTCCGTGCTTTCCCCGCCCACCGGCGCCCATGATTGGTTGCAGTCAGACACGTCCCCAAGCTGAGTGACAGCTATCTCACTGCAACCAATCAGAGCCACCAACGGGCGGTTCTATATTGTGCAGTAAAATAAATAAATAAATAATAATAAAAAAAAAAATGCGGTTCCCCCCATATTTGATACCAGCCAGGATAGAGCCATACGGCTGGAGGCTGGTATTTTCAGGATGGAGAGCACCACGTTATCAGGAGCCCAGCACCCTAAATCCTTTATTTGGAATAAAAGACATAAAACACCTCATTTACCTCTTTATTAATCCCCAAACAACAATCCAGATCCGAAGTAATCCACACGACACTGTCAGCTCTGCTACATGTAGCTGCAGGAGTGTCGCGGGCGTAGGAGGTGCGCTGCGCTCACCCACTGCTCGGGTCCGGCTGCTGCTGCTGCTCGGTGGTGGCTCGAGCGGCGGGCCGGATCCCGGGGCCTCAAGCGGCGCTCCTCGCCCGTGAGTGAAAAGGGAGTTGATTGTGGGGATTAGATATTGTCCGTGACGCCACCCACGGTTGTGGTGAGATTGGTGACACCACCGCTGCTCTGGACGGGGATCCTGGGAGCGATGACAGGGAGCAGCCTGGATGTTAGTTCTCCCCTTTGTGGGTAGGGGGTTGGTTGTCCCGGGGCCCGGTGATGGGGTAGGTAGGGATGGATGGCAGGCGGGTTGCGGGGCCTGGTGAGGTGCAGGGTCGCGGGGGCAGCGCTGGGCCGCACGGCACGGTGGTACTCACTCAGCCAATGATGAAGACACAGTTCTTGGTAAAACACACGGCTGGATGGATGGGTCCCACAGGCAGCTGCGGTGGTTTCTGCTCCCGACAGGTTGATGGTGACTGCCTTTTCCCTGCACCTGTGTAATGTTTGGTTCCAATGGGTTCCCACCGGTAACCCGCTCCCCAGCTTGGATATGGGCTGGAGGAGCCCCTTTTGCCCGCAGGCTCTGGCCCTGGGAACGGTAGCCTTGGCGGTGGCTGTGTTTCCCTCTCTCGGTTGGACTGTAGCCTTCTGTCGGGACTTGGCTGCTGGGAAACCCAGGAGGTTCCCTTCGCTAACGGATTTGACAAATTCACGGCGACTCCTAGCCTTGTCAGGGTCCGTAAGCCCCTGCCGGATGGTGCTGGCTTCTCTTTGCATACCGGTCCAGTACCGCCGGGCCACCGCCCGTCCACGGTCCTTACGGCTAGCTCCAATAGGCCTCTCCTGCAGACGGTCACCACCGTCTGCCAACCTTGCTGCTCCGTCCGGGCCACACACCCGGGCCGACTTCAGACTCCTCAACTGCTACTTCACTCCTCTCACTTTCTCCTCTCCAACTAATCTGACTGTTTTCCCGCCTCCAGGACTGTGAACTCCTCGGTGGGCGGAGACCAACCGCCTGGCTCCACCCCCTGGTGTGGACATCAGCCCCTGGAGGAAGGCAACAAGGGTTTTTGTCTGACTTTGGTGTGCCTGACCGGGAGTGTGGGGTGTGTTGGTGTTGTTCTGTGACGACCTGACTTGACCAGGGCGCCACAGGAGCACCGCAGAACACGATCGCTCTGTATCAGCTCTACGTAGCAATGAAGTGAATCGTGCTGTCAGCAGAGACTTCAGTGTGCAATGCAGACTTCAAGATTACCAAATCTGCCTATCTTTATCAGTAGAGCCAGTGACTCAGTGGATAGAGCACTCGCCTAAGAAGCATTAGTTCACGAGTTCTAGTCCTGGCCACCCTGGAAAAAAATTACATTTATTTTTAATTATAATTATTATTTATTTATAAATATAATTTAATTTAATTATGCACTGAGGGGAGGAGCCGGACATCAGCTCTGAGCCGCGGGACACACCTCTAAAATCAAAGCAGTTCACAGAATGAGGCTGCATTGCTCTCTCCTCTCTCTCTCTCCTCTCTCCTCTCTCCTCTCTCCTCTCTCTCTTCTCTCCTCTGTCTCCTCTCTCCCCTCTTCTCTCTCCCCTCTTCTCTCTCTTCTCTCTCTTCTCTCTCTTCTCTCTCTTCTCTCTCTTCTTTCTCCTCTCTCTCCTCTCTCTCCTCTCTCTCCTCTCTCTCTCCGTCTCCCAAGGAGAGGGAAGAAAGTGTTTCAGGGAGGACAGTGTAAACATAAGATTTGTTAACTACAAAACCTAATAAAAATCATTTGAATAGAGAAAGCATACTACAGACAAGGAGAGGGAAGAAAGTGTTTCAGGTAGGGCAGAGAAAATATACTATACACAAGGAGAGGTAAGACAGTGTTTCAGGGAGGGCAGAGAAAATATACTATGGACAAGGAGAGGTAAGACAGTGTTTCAGAGAGGGCAGAGAAAACATACTATAGACAAGGAGGGGGAAGAAAATGTTTAATATAGGGCAGAGAAAACTTGCTATAGACAAGGAGAGGGAAGAAAGTGTTTCAGGGAGAGCTGAGAAAACATACTATGGGCAAGGAGAGGGAAGAAAGTGTTTCAGGGACAGCTGAGAAAACATACTATGGGCAAGGAGAGGGAAGAAAGTGTTTCAGGGAGGGCTGAGAAAGCATACTATAGACAAGGAGAGGAAAGAGTGTTTCAGAGAGGGCAGAGAAAACATATTATAGACAAGGAGAGGGAAGCAAGTGTTTCAGGGAGGGCAAAGAAATCACTATAGACAAGGAGAGGGAGGAAAGTGTTTCAGAGAGGGCAGAGAAAACATACTATATTATTATATAATTATTATTTATTTATAATTATAATTTAATTTAATTATGCACTGAGGGAAGGAGCCGGACATCAGCTGTGAGCCGCGGGACAGACCTCTAAAATCGGAGCAGTTCACAGAATGAGGCTGCATTGCTCCCTCCTCTCTCTCTTCTCTCTCTCCTCTATCCTCTCTCCTCTCTCTTTTCTCTCTCTTCTCTCTCTTTCTCTCTCTTTTTCTTTCTCTTTTTCTCTCTGTCTCCCTCTCTCGCCTCTCTCTTTTTCTCTCTCTCCCTCTCTCTTCTCTCTCTCTTCTCCCTCATCTCTCTCTTTTCTCTCTCACTTTCTCTATCTTCTCTCTCTCTCAGACCTAGCGATGATCAGCTGATGCGGTCACCTGACGGAATCAGCTGACACTATAAGTCGAGAGGTGAGGCCGACTTTTTACCGCCCAGCCGGCTAAACTATCAGCTGATGCTGTCGAACAGGAGTCTGCACTGAAGTGTGTATTTTTTTTTTTTTTTGCACTGATGCATCAGCTGATTGTATAAAAGCCGTTTATACAATCAGCTGCTGTGTCTTCCAGCAAACAGATCAGATGATATTGGATCCGGATTGGACAGCGTGGGACCCTTGACCCAGGATTAATGCGCAGGGGGTTCTTTATTTCAATAAAGATGGAGTCACTAATTGTGTTGTGTTTTATTTCTAATAAAAATATTTTTCTGTGTGTTGTGTTTTTTATTATCTTTACTAGAAATTCATGATGGCCATGTCTAATATTGGCGTGACAATTTCGGGCTTAGGGCCAGTTTATAATATACAGCTAGCCCTAACCCCATTATTACCCAGCGAGCCACCCGTCACCAGGGCAGCTGGAAGATTCGAATACAGCGCCAGAAGATGGCGCTTCTATGAAAGCGCCATTTTCTGGGGCGGCTGTGGATTGCAATTCTCAGCATGGGTGCCCAGAAAGCTTGGGCACCCTGAACAGCGGATTCCAATCCCCAGCTCCGTACCTGGCTGGACACAAAAATTGGGCGAAGCCAACGTCATTTTTTTTCTAATTATTTCATGAAATTCATGAAATAATTACAAGAAACGGCTTCCCTATTAGAGTTGAGCGCGGTTCGCGGTTCAAGGTTCTCCAGTTCGCGGCTCGAGTGATTTTGGGGGCTGTTCTAGATAGAACTAGAACTCAAGCTTTTTGCTAAAGCTCGATAGTTCTAGATACGTTCGAGAACGGTTCTAGCAGCAAAAAGACCAGCTAATTACTAGCTGGCTTTCCGCTGTAATAGTGTAAGTCACTCTGTGACTCACACTATTATGAAATTTCAGCGTATAGTGTGCGGGAACAGCGCATTCAGATCACTGCTGTATGGATAATGGCGATCGCCATTTTTTTTTTTTTCCTTGTCTTCCTTCCCTAAGCGCGCGCGTGTAGTGGGGCGGGCCAGCATGTCAGCCAATCCCAGACACACACACAGCTAAGTGGACTTTTAGCCAGAGAAGCAACGGCATGTGTGATAGGATGTCCATGTCACTTGTCCCTGCATTATAAAAACGAGTATCTGCCCGTCCGGACGCCATTATCTCTTCTGCGTCTGGGTGTCAGTCACCGCTGGCGCAGCGCCTATCTCCGATACTGCTCTGTACGCTCTATACACAGCGCTGTACAGCATAGGGATAGCACTTTCTATCAGTCCTTTTAAGGGCTAATACCGGCAGGGTCAGAGCCATAGGTGACAGGTTCGTGAAAACAGAGTTTAACAGCTACACAAGATGACAGCGTCTGTGTAGCTAAGGTCAGGGATTTCCTCGCTGCATTTCCCCATTAGGAGGGATAGAAAGGCAGGCTTCCTTTCCTCTACCCAGAGACCCACAACCCTGAGACTGTACCCTCCTGCCCTTTGCACACTCAAACTCATTGTTACTAAGCCATTATACTAGCAAACACTGAGTGAACTTAGTGGCATCCTAAACGTGGCTGTTGAACTTCTGTATTGTCCCACTAGTGCAAAGATATTTGCAGCACGTCTGCCTGCATTCCACACTCAAACTCATTGTTACTAAGCCATTATACTAGCAAACACTGAGTGAACTTAGTGGCATCAAAAAAGTGGCTGTTGGACTTCTGTATTGTCCCACTAGTGCAAAGATATTTGCAGCACGTCTGCCTGCATTGCACACTCAAACTCATTGTTACTAAGCCATTATACTAGCAAACACTGAGTGAACTTAGTGGCATCATAAAAGTGGCTGTTGGCCTTCTGTATTGTCCCACTAGTGCAAAGATATTGGCAGCACATCTGCCTGCATTGCACACTCAAACTCATTGTTACTAAGCCATTATACTAGCAAACACTGAGTGAACTTAGTGGCATCCTAAACATGGCTGTTGGACTTCTGTATTGTCCCACTAGTGCAAAAATATTTGCAGCACATCTGCCTGCATTGCACACTCAAACTCATTGTTACTAAGCCATTATACTAGCAAACACTGAGTGAACTTAGTGGCATCCTAAACGTGGCTGTTGGCCTTCTGTATTGTCCCACTAGTGCAAAGATATTTGCAGCACGTCTGCCTGCATTGCACACTCAAACTCATTGTTACTAAGCCATTATACTAGCAAACACTGCTGCCAGTTTAAGGGCCGTAGTTTGCTTGTCAGGGATAATTATTGTTGTTTATTCTGCTGTTAATAAAGCTAGACCACCGCTGAAATATACACCACCTCTCAATTTTTACTACCACATTTTAAGTGCACAATCTTGTCGCTATCAAAATGAGTGGCAAAATGACAGATGCTGGTGGAAAGGGGAAGAGGCGTGTTGGAAAAGGAAAAAAAGGGTTTGTCCGTGGGGAAGGTGGCAAAGCTCCATTATCATCTGCTGAAGATAGACCATCTTCCAGCAAAAGTAAGATGTCTACTACTTACCGTGGACAATCCGATGTGCTCCCTTTTTTACGGACACGAACAACTGGAACAAAGGTAGATGATGGCCAAAAAAGGAAAATGCTTGAATGGATCTCAAGTGGTCCAACAAGGGCCCTCTCTGCCACCTCAACTACCGCATCCAAAAAACACCAGTCCTCTGAGTTGTCATCCCAATCAAACTTGCTTTCTCACAGCTCTGAAGTCTCCATCCGCCCTGCACAGTATGGTGGAACTGAGATGGCTGAGTCTGCAGAGCTGTTCAGTCACACTATAGCCTGGGAATCAGAGGTCTGCTCCCAAGCTACAGTGAGTACAGACCAGGAAATGGTCTGCAGTGATGCCCAGAACCTTTGTGACTCTGATTCAGGCCATGAGGACCCAGTTTCTGAGCATAATGTTGACCCTTTTTCACAAACTGTAACACCTGTTGTTATAGACAATGAGGAACATACTGATGACGATGAGACACAGATACCAGATAGGGATGACAACTTAAATATTCGGTCAGGGCAAGAAAAGGCTCGGTCTGAGGGTGAGGGGAGTGCAAACACAACAATTGATGAGGATGTTCTAGATCCCACCTACTGTCAACCCACACTCAGGCCCTCGAGGAGGTCAACAGAGGCAGTGGAGGAGGATGCAACTGACGACGAAGTTACCTTGCGCCTTCCTGGACAGAGTAGGAGTACTGGTAGCATGTCTACAACTGCATCCTCAGCCACCACTGTGCCTCTGAGCACGAGTCGGGATGGATCAGCAGGTCGCATGCCCTCTAAGCCTTGCCTAGCCTGGTCCTTTTTTGACATAGCAAAAGATCGCCCAAATTATGTGATCTGTAAAATTTGTCATGATTCTGTTAGTAGAGGGCAAAACCTCAGCAGTTTGACAACTTCTTCCATGAATCGTCACATGAATAAATATCATATGTCCCGGTGGGAAGCTCACCGTGCTGCAATGCGGCCTAGCGGAGCGAACCATCCACCGCCTGCCCCTTCTAGTGCATCCGCGTGCTCTTCATCTTCTAGGACTGTGGGGACAGCTGTCACACCTGGTTTTCCATGCACAACTTCCACCACTGTAACCGCAACAGGCAGTTTGCTTGGTAGGTCGTCAGTTGGTTTGGAAGGGGAAACAAGTACGTGTGTACAGCTCTCTCAGACATCGATAGCACCAACGTTGGATGAAGGCGACATCATGTCTACGCCTGCACTTTCCTCACAAAGCTGCATTTTTCCAGGGACACCCTACTCAACACCGTCTACACACAGCAGCCAGATCTCTGTCCCTCAGATGTGGACAAATAAAAGGCCATTTCCTGCGACCCATGACAAAGCTAAGAGGTTGACTTTATCCCTCTGTAAGCTCTTGGCTACCAAAATGCTGCCTTTCCGCCTGGTGGACACACAGGATTTTAGAGACCTTATGTCTGTCGCTGTGCCCCAGTACCAGATGCCCAGTCGCCACTACTTCTCTAAGAAAGGTGTGCCCGCGCTACACCAGCATGTCGCACACAACATCACCGCTTCCTTGAGAAACTCTGTGTGTCAACGGGTGCATTTCACCACCGATACTTGGACCAGTAAGCATGGACAGGGACAGTACATGTCGCTGACTGGGCACTGGGTAACTATGGTGATAGATGGTGAAGGGTCTGCTGCACAAGTCTTGCCGTCCCCACGACTTGTGTGTCAATCCTCTGTCTGTCCAAGTTCCGCCACTGCTTCTGCCTCCTCCACCTCATCTGGGTCCTCCACCTCTGCCCCAAGCCTGCCTGGTCAGGCCACCAGCGTTCGCACTGCGCAGAAGGAATCACGCACCCCTCATTTCTATGCTGGCAGCAGAGCGCAATAGCATCAGGCGGTCTTTAGCTTGACATGTCTTGGGAATAGGAGTCACACAGCTGAGGAGTTGTGGTCAGCTCTGCGGTCCGAGTTTAATAAATGGTTGTCTCCACTCAACCTGCAGCCTGGTAAGGCCGTGTGCGACAATGCTGCAAACCTGGGTGCGGCCCTTCGCCTGGGCAAGGTGCCACACGTGCCTTGTATGGCTCACGTGTTGAACCTTGTTGTCCAGCAATTTTTAACACACTATCCCGGCCTAGATGGCCTTCTGACCAGGGCACGAAAACTGTCTGCTCACTTCCGCCGTTCAACCGCCGCAGCTGAGCGACTTGCATCGCTCCAGAAGTCTTTCGGCCTGCCGGTTCATAGCCTGAAATGCGATGTGCCGACACGCTGGAATTCGACTCTCCACATGTTACAGCGACTGTGGCAGCACCGCCGAGCCCTGGTGCAATACGTCATGACGTATAGACTGGGCCAACGAGATGCAGAGGTGGGGAAGATCACCCTGATGGAGTGGTCTCAGATCAAGGACCTATGCACCCTTCTGCACAGTTTCGACATGGCGACGAATATATTTAGCGCTGACAATGCCATTATCAGTATGACAATTCCAGTCATTTACATGCTGGAGCACACGCTAAACACTATTCGGAGTCAGGGGGTGGGACAACAGGAAGGGGAGGAACTACAGGAGGATTCATATGCGCAAGACACAACAACATCACCAAGGTCCAGACGTTCATCATCACCAACGCGGCAGGCATGGGACCATGGGAGACAGGGATCAACAAGGGCGCATAGTAGCAGGCGAAATGTTGAGGAAGGTGCAGGCATGAAGAAATGGAGGACGAACTGTCCATGGACATGGAAGACTCAGCGGATGAGGGAGACCTTGGTCAAATTTCAGTTGAAAGAGGTTGGGGGGAGATGTCAGAGGAAGAAAGAATGGTTAGCACCTCTATGCCAAAAGCACAGCGTGGACTTGGTCCGCATGGCTGCGCAAGACACATGAGCGCCTTCTTGCTGCACTACCTCCAACATGACCCTCGTATTGTCAAAATTAGAAGTGATGATGACTACTGGCTTGCCACACTATTAGATCCCCGGTACAAGTCCAAATTTTGTGACATAATTCCAGCCATAGAAAGGGACGCACATATGCAGGAGTATCAGCAGAAGCTGTTACTCGATCTTAGCTCGGCTTTTCCACCAAACAACCGTGCAGGTGCAGGGAGTGAATCTCCCAGTTGTAACTTGACAAACATGGGATGGTCTCGTCATCTTCAACAGTCTACCCGTACCAGTAGCACCGTATCTGGTGCTGGTAACAGCAATTTTATGGAATCTTTTCATAATTTTTTAGACCGTCCTTTGCAAGGCCACCAGTGACAACAAGTCTGACTCATAGTCAACGGCTGGAGAGGATGATACAGGAGTATCTCCAAATCAACATTGATGCCATGACTTTGCAAATGGAGCCTTGCTCATTTTGGGCTTCAAATCTTGAAAAATGGCTAGAGCTCTCAACTTACGCCTTGGAGATTTTGTCGTGTCCAGCTGCCAGCGTTGTCTCTGAACGTGTCTTCAGTGCTGCTGGGTGTGTGCTGACAGATAAGCGCACGCGTCTGTCCAGTGACAATGTGGACAGACTCATGGATCCACAAGGAATTTACTACCCCTGTGTCATCCTGGGGAGAGTAAATGCTTGTGGATTTGGAATGTGCTTGATGCAAATCAAAACATCCTGTTTGCAACTAGGGCACAAGTGCTGCCACTGATGGGGTGTCTGTGTGGCCCAATTTTTGGAAAAAAGGGAGACTCCGCTTGGAGTAACCCTTGCTTGCTGTGTTTTTTAAAAGGAGCCAAGATGAACAAGTCATGGTTCAGCAAAGACTTTGCTACCTACCCCGGTGTCATCCTGGGGACGGTTAAGAATGGCGTATTTTTGAATGTGCTTGATGCAAATCTAGCTGTGAAGTGTACAACTGGGGCACAACTGCTGCCACTGAAGGGGTGGGTATGTGTGGGGCCCAATTTTTGGAAAAAAGGGAGACACCGCTTGGAGTAACCCTTGCTTGCTGTGTTTTTTAAAAGGAGCCAAGATGAACAGAGCTGGTATCAGGAAAGACTTAGCTACCTACCCCCGTGTCATGCTGGGGACGGTTAATTATGGCGTATTTTTGAATGTGCTTGATGCAAATCAAAACATCCTGTTTGCAACTAGGGCACAAGTGCTGCCACTGATGGGGTGTCTGTGTGGCCCAATTTTTGGAAAAAAGGGAGACTCCGCTTGGAGTAACCCTTGCTTGCTGTGTTTTTTAAAAGGAGCCAAGATGAACAAGTCATGGTTCAGCAAAGACTTTGCTACCTACCCCGGTGTCATCCTGGGGACGGTTAAGAATGGCATATTTTTGAATGTGCTTGATGCAAATCTAGCTGTGAAGTGTACAACTGGGCCACAACTGCTGCCACTGAAGGGGTGGGTGTGTGTGTGGCCCAATTTTTGGAAAAAAGGGAGACTCCGCTTGGAGTCACCTTGCGGTGTTTTACATGATCTTAGAAGGGCGTGCCATGCCTATATCTGTGTCTCCTCCTCTTTTTCCCTGTCCAGGTCTTTTGTTTTCGCATGAGTATATGTCCTTGTCACTTTCCCATGTGTTTGTGTTGTGTTGTGAGTTGTTTGTCACCTTTTGGACACCTTTGAGGGTGTTTTCTAGGTGTTTGTGAATGCCTGCCATTGTTTCCGATGCGGTTCGAGTTCGGTTCGTCGAACGTTCGACGAACTGAACTCGAACGGGACCTCCGTTCGACGAACCGAACTCGAGCCGAACCACGACCGGTTCGCTCATCTCTATTCCCTATATTTTTGGTTCCCAGCCGGGTACAAATAGGCAGCTGGGGGTTGGGGGCAGCCCGTAGCTGTCTGCTGTACCTGGCTAGCATACAAAAACATGTCGAAGCCCACAATTTTTTTTGGGGGGGGGGGGCCAAAAAACTCCTGCATACAGTCCTGGATGGAGTATGCTGAGCTTTGTAGTTCTGCAGCTGCTGTCTGTCTGTATAGAGGAGAGCAGACAGCATCTGCAGAACGACAAGGCTCAGCATGCTCCATTCACTAGTGTATGCAGGAGAGCAGACAGCAGCTGCAGAACTACAAGGCTCAGCATACTCCATCCAGGACTGTATGCAGGAGTTTTTTGCCCACCAAAAAAAAGACGTGGGCTTCACCATATTTTTGTATGCTAGCCAGGTACATCAGGCAGGTACGGCTGCCCCCAACTCCCAGCTGCCTATTTGCACCCATCTGGGAACAAAAAAAATAGGGAAGCCCTTTTTTTAATTATTTCATAAATTTCATGAAATAATTAAAAAAAAATCGACATGAGTTTCGCCCCATTTTTGTTTCCAGTCAGGTACAACTAGGCAGCTGGGGATTGGAATCCGTAGCACAGGTTGGCCTGCACTTTCTGGGCCCCTCTGCTGCGAATTGCAGTCCGCAGCCGCCCCAGAAATTGGCGCTTTCATAGAAGCGCCATCATCTGGCGCTGTAGCCAACTCTTCCAGCAGCCCTGAAGCCGGGTGGCTTGCTGGGTAATCATGAGTTAATACTAGCTTTGTTTTACTAGCTAGTATTAAGCCAGAGATTCTTAATGTCAGGCAAGTTTGACCCGGCCATTAAGAATCTCCAATAAAGGTTTAAAAAAAAGACACCACACAGAGAAAAAATACTTTAATAGAAATAAATACACAGACACACTTAGAGACTCTATGTTTATTAATCCCTCTCATCCCTCCACGATCCATGGTCTTTCTCCTTCAACCCATGCAGCTCTGCTATATCAGACAGTGCTGCATGGGAGGAAGGACGCTGCTGCTCCCCGTGCAGTCTATATCACTCAGTGAGAGTGAGCAGAGGCTGCGGGCTGTAAACAGTGACGTCACCACTGACAGGTGCGTTGCTATAGCAACGGTGATCTCCATTATTGACCGGCTGTGGCAGCTGGTTAATAACGGACCGGGAAAGCAGGACGGGGAAGCCGACCATGTGCCAGAGCATGTCGCCGGTACACGGAGATGCTGGAACGAGCACCGCGTACCGGAGAGATGCAATGACAGGACCTAGCATGACGTCTAGCCATGTGACCAGTCTGTAGCCAATGAGATAATAGACACGTGACTGGTCACATGCTATTTTGACGTCACGATAGGTTCTATCATCAGTGCTGGTTACCGTTAGGATGCAGCGATTATCGGACGGAAAAGCGGCGGGAGACAGAGTGCAGGAGGCGTCGCGGGGACTTGTAAGTGTTATGGCAATGTTTATTAACTGTATGTGTACATTTATAATGTGTTTTTATGTGTTTGCCTGCCATTGGTTTCAATGGGGTTCGAGAGGTTCGTCGAACGGTTCGTCGAACCGAACTCGAATGGAGGCAACGTTCGACGAACCGAACCGAACTCGAGCCTTCAGAGGCTCACTCATCTCTACAAGCAGGGAGCTGTGCAACAGTGCTCTACTGGAGCTGATCTGTTTAGGTCAGAAACCACACACTGCAGTAGAGCTGTGGCAAATTATAAAAGAACAGGCCGATGAGTGTCTCTCTCTGCTGCACCTCCAACCCAGTCTGATTGTCTACGATAATGGGTGTAACCTGGTGGCGGTTTTAAAGGTCGGCAAGCTGGTACACATGCCATGTGTACCGCCCCGCGCTCGGCAGCAGCCGAGCCGCTCGGATCCGGCTCTTCTGGTAGGTGGATCGAGGGTCTCCGGACCCGGGGGCCTCACGGTCACTTCTAATTTAAAGGAGAGGTGATGGGATGGTGGGTGTAGGACATAGATGTACGGGCTGGGCCGTACGGAGTTCGTGACGCCACCTATGGTGTGTGGTGATATTGGACACCACCGCTGCAGTTCCGGGGCACCCAGGGGAGATGTTGTGCAGCAAGTTGTTAACCCCTCCGTGGGCAGGGATGGTGGCCCCGGGACCCGTTGGGAGTCTGGCGGTGCAGGGAGATGGGCGACCGGAGGGTGCTGATGTACTCACTATTAGTAAACACACGAGTCTCTGATAAACCACGGTGATGGTGGTCGGTGCCCGCAGCCGGCTGCGCTCTAGTTCCCCCACCCGGCTGGTGGTCTCTGTCTTTCTTCTGCACCTGTTAGAACAGTGGACTGCATGTGCTTGCAACTCCAGGAATCCGCTCCTGGCTTGTGATCGCCTAAGGAGCCCTTGCACACAGACGCTGGCCCGTGGGATCTCTGAGCCGTGGTGGTGGCCTTTTATCCTCCCTCGGTGGGCTGTTGTCTTCAGTCGGGACTTTGGGTGAGACAGGACCTCGAGTCCTGGCCTCAATCAGTTAATTAACTAGTCCCCAGTGGTTTTTAGACCTAGCTTCAGGGTCTCAGTACCCCCCTTTGTGCTCCGGTTTCCGAGTCGGTTCCCCAGGTCGGTACCGGCGGGCTACAACCCTGTCCCGGTCCACTTTGGTTCCACCGAGCCGTCTTCCCGGCTCCTGCAGACGAGATCGCCGTCTGCCTCTTAGCCAAAGGCACCAGGGCTCCAACCCTGGCACCTGTCAGTTTTGCTCAGGCCTTGTCACAGGCTTGACCTCCACTCTCCTTGAACTCTAAACTCGACTCCTTTCTTTTCCCGCCCCAGGCTATCTGAACTCCTAGGTGGGCATCTTCCAACCGCCTGGTTCTGCCCCCTGGTGTGTCCATCATGCCTTGAGGGAGGTGACTAGGGTTTAAATGTTTGGCTGTGTGTTACCTGTGAGGGAAGGGTGTAATGCAGGGCCCTATCTGTGACTACCTGGCCCAGCCAGGGCGTCACACTCCCCCTTGGTTAAACACAGACTGTCCGCGGGCTGTCTGACCGCCACCGTTTTTTTTAAATTTTGAACTGAAAAAGATAAAAAGAACATATTCAAGTATAACATATTTACAATTGTATGAAAACTTGTTTTCTTCCCTTAAAGGGAGGCAGTTTACTTAAACGTTGCATAAAACATTTTTATTAACCGGGAACGGGATGGGACCTTGTCCTTTCCACTTCAAACCCACCTAATCAAACCTAGCCTTGATGCTGCCTCTAAAAGCCAGGTCAGCACCCCTTTTCCCCAGTCCAGGAAACGGGTTTGGGTCCGGGTGGTGCCCACACAGGCCTGGTAATAAGTTCCTTACCCGGCAGTCTCTCTCAGAGGCCCCACGTCCAGGGAACCCTTGACCCGGAGGGTAGTCACCGGTTTCCATGGTGACCGGACCCCGGCCTACTCTGCCGCAGGCCCTTCCTCCAACCAGCCTCTCCGGAGACTGTGGGACGATGAAAAGGGTGGTCTGGGGCTATTTACAGTGCCCAATAGTTTTTGGGTTGGCCTGCAAGTTCTCAGCCAATTCTTTTTGTATGAAACATTAATGAAACAACAGGAACGTCAACAGGGTCCCAACGGGGACTTGCATAAAGGTAGCCGGGAACTGCTACCACTTAACATTCTTCTTCTTCTGGATTGTATGGCGGGGGAGGGGACTGGGCGTGCCTCCGGGCACTGTTGCTCATCCTCCTTTTGACATCGAGGGCGAACCACCCCCTCTCCCCGCAATGCCGGGTGTATGTGACTAACTCCCCGGTTTCCAGGTCCCGGTCGGGATGGCCAATAGGGAGATGTGGGTAGACGTCCCTCCGGGACACAAAGATCTCAGCGTCCAGGCCCGGCTCGAAGATGAAACTCCATACACGTCGGGGGTCAAAGTGCCGGACCTGGCTTTTGTGTGTCGGGCCTTACCCGAAAGGTGGCATTGCTGAGGTGGTCCTTCTCCAAATAGGTCCGGGCCAGCACCTCCGCTTTCTTTTTCTCGCGGGCGGTGATCTCCTGGCCCAGCTGGCGCTGCTGCCGCTCCCAGTATAGAGCGTCTGCCTGCTCCTGCTCACTCTGCGCGGGGGTCGGGCCCAGCCGGAGTTCCCCCGTGTCGGCTACGACGGACACCCTCTGCACTGGGGAACCCCGCTGTGTCGCGGCCTGCTCAGCTGCCTGACAGTGGCAACCCCGCGGTGCCTCCGCCGAGGCCTTGGTTTTGGGAGCGGACAGCTTTGCCCGCTGGGTCCACTTCCAGTCAGCAGCTACTTCCATCTTGGCCGGGCGGATTGCCGGAGCCACTGCTGTTTGGGGCGCCGCCTCTTCCGGAACCAGTGGGTTCACAATGGGACAGAGCACCCTCCGGAGGCTGATCTTCCTCGGAGCTGGTGTTGGTGCCGGGGTGGTAACAGGCTGGCTGTCGGCGGCTTCCTCACAGGCCGGTGGGACAGACTCCGCTGCCAGTGTTGATGGCAGCAGACCGAGCGGGGGGGTCAGCAGCAACCAGTACGGACGGCGAGGGAGGCAATATAGAGGGCAGGGGCAGACCGGGTCCCTCAGCCTGGTCGGCCGGTCCCTCGAGGACATAGGGGCGTGGGTCACTTACCCGCTTCTCTAAGGTTGCCTCCACTTCGCGTGCCCGCACGGCCGCAGCTAGCTCCTCCATCTCGGCCATCCACCGCTCCATTATAAAGCGCGCCTGTGCCTGAATCCGGTGACACATCCGCACAGTCTGAGCTTCCACCCATGCCGCTGTTCCGGGCACTGGCTCCGATGCTCCGGGCTTGTTAGGCGGGTCGGCCATGGTGCTCTCTCCGGGTTCAGGAACCAGAAGGGTGGCAAGGTCCTGGAGTCCCTGCCCTTTATCTGCTCGGTCACATGTCACAGAATTTTCACCCGTCCCCCCTTGGTCTTTTCTCGGCACTCCTCTTTCAGGCCGGAAAGTTTCGTTTTGCGACTTTTGGCTTTGCTTTACGGCCGTGTTCCAAGGGGGCGGGGCTTCAACTTTCGTGCTCTTTTCACGGGGAAGAAGACTCTGGCGGGAATCTGGTGCCACAAGATGGCGGCAAAATGGCGGATTCTGAAAATTTTCAACGGGTCACCGCTGACTTCAACACAAGGCGCACTTCCACAAGGTAAGTGGATGGGTAAGTATCCTGTTCGTGACGCCAGAAATTTGAGGTGTACCGCCCCGTGCTCGGCAGCAGCCGAGCCGCTCGGATCCGGGCCTTCTGGTAGGTGGATCGAGGGTCTCCGGACCCGGGGGCCTCACGGTCACTTCAAATGTAAAGGGGAGGTGATGGGATGGTGGGTGTAGGATGTAGATGTACAGGCTGGGCTGTACGGAGTTCGTGACGCCACCCACGGTGTGTGGTGATATTGGACACCACCGCTGCAGTTACGGGGCACCTGGGGGAGATGTTGTGCAGCAAGTTGTTAACACCTCCGTGGGCAGGGATGGTGGGCCTGGGACACGTTGGGAGTTTGGCGGTGCAAGGAGATGGACGACCGGAGGGTGCTGATGTATTCAGTATTAGTAAACACACAAGTCTCTGGTAAACCAAGGTGATGGTGGTCGGTGCCCGCAGCTGGCTGCGCTCTGGTTCCCCCACCTGACTGATGGTCTCTGTTACATAGTTACTTAGGTTGAAAAAAGACCTAGGTCCATCTAGTTCAACCTTCCTCCACCAGTTCTACATTTGGTCACTAAGTCATTTATAACCAACAATGTTTTGTGTACTGAGGAAATCATCCAGCCCTTTTTTAAAAGCTGTTATAGTATCTGCCATTACTACCTCTTGTGGTAGGGCATTCCACAGTCTGACTGCTCTAACTGTAAAGAACCCTTTCCTATTTAGCTGTCGGAATCGCTTTTCTTCCACTCGTAGTGAGTGCCCACTGGTCCTTCGTATTGTCTTTGGAAGAAATAAGTCATGTGCCAGTCCTTTATATTGACCACACATGTATTTATACATAGAAAAAAGACGTCTCAGAGGAGATCTCATTTATAAGCTAAACATATCTAACTTTTTCAACCTGTCATCATATGGGAGGTCTTCCATTCCTTGTAGTAGTCTAGTTGCCCTCCTTTGAACTGACTGTAACTTCTGAATGTCCTTTTAAAAATGTGGAGCCCAAAACTGGATCCCATATTCCAGATGTGGCCTTACAAGTGATTTATATAGGGGTAACAATACGTTGGGATCACGGGATCTAATCTCTCTTTTTATACACCCTAAAATCTTTGCTTTAGCAGCTGCTGCTTGACATTGAGTGCTGCTGCTCAGCTTATTTGTAATGAGAATACCCAAGTCCTTCTCCTGTTCTGTAGTCCCGAGCTTACTTCCATTTAATGTATACGCAGGTATAGGATTACTCCGTTCTAGGTGCATTACTTTACATTTTTCAACATTAAATCTCATTTGCCAAGTATCTGCCCATTCAGACATCTTATCCAGATCTTTTTGTAATATTGTACTATCAAGGTCAGTTTTTAATATCCTACATAGTTTGGTGTCATCAGCAAAGACTGACACTTTACTATCAATCTCATCCACAAGATCATTAATAAAGAGAGTCTTTCTCCTGCACCTGTTAGAACGGTAGACTGCCTGTGCTTGCAACTCCAGGAGTCCGCTCCCGGCTTGTGATCGCCTAAGGAGCCCTTGCCCGCAGACGCTGGCCCGTGGGATCTCTGAGCCGTGGTGGTGGCCTTTTATCCCCCCTCGGTGGGCTGTTGTCTTCAGTCGGGACTTTGGGTGGGACAGGACCTAGAGTCCTGGCCTCAATCAGTTAATTAACTAGTCCCCAGTGGTTTTTAGACCTAGCTTCAGAGTCTGAGTACCCCCCTTTGTGCTCCGGTTTCCGAGTCGGCTCCCTAGGTCGGTACCGGTGGGCTACAACCCTGTCCCGGTCCACCTCGGTTCCACAGAGCCGTCTTCCCGGCTCCTGCAGACGTGACCGCCGTCTGCCTCTTTGACAAGTGCCAGGGTTGGAGCCCTGGTGCCTTTGGCTGTTTTCCTCAGGCCCTGTCACAGGCCTGACCTCCACTCTCCTTGAACTCTAAACTTAACTCCTTTCTTTTCCCGCCCCAGGCTATCTGAACTCCTAGATGGGCATCTTCCAACTGCCTGGTTCCGCCCCCTGGTGTGTCCATCAAGCCCTGAGGGAGGTGACTAGGGTTTAAATGTTTGGCTGTGTGTTACCTGTGACGGAAGAGTGTAATGCGGGGCCCTATCTGTGACTACCTGGCCTGGCCAGGTCGTCACACTTTCCCTTGGTTAAACACAGACCGTCCGCGGGCTGTCTGACCACCACCGGTTTATTTTGCTTTTGAACTGAAAAAGATAAAAAGAACATATACAAGTATAATAACATATTTACAATTGTATGAAAGCTTGTTTTCTCCCCTTAACGGGAGGCAGTTTACTTAAACGTTGCATAAAACGTTTCCCGGCCAGGGCGTCACACATGCATGGCTCACGTGCTGAACCTAGTTGTTCAGAAATTTATGAAAACATACCCTGACTTGCCATACCTACTTGAGAAGGTAGGAAAAAAAAAAAAAGTGAGCCGGAGTATGAGTTGGTGTACATGCAATGTGTAAGCTCACTTGAGAAGGTGCCGTATTAGTGACCATTTCTGCCATTCCTCTACCGCTTTTGCTGGTCTTACAGTGCTGCAAAAGCACTTGAATTTGCAAAGTCATCGAGTCATATGCATCCTGCCCACGCGGTGGAACACTACATATCATATGTTGGTGAGGATTACTGAACAGCAGAGGTCTGTTGTTGAATACTAGCTTTAACATGCGCATCAGACTGAGAGTCAGCCACCACACATAACAACTGTCAAGTGGGTGTGGATCGCTGACATTTGTGAGGTTTTTGAGAACTTTGAGTATTGCACCAAGCTCGTAAGCGGTGATCAGGCTATTATCAGCTTAACCATCCCACTTCTGTCTCTATTGAAACAATCACTGCATAATCTCAAAGAGGAAACTTTGAGTGCCCAGCATGTGGCTATGGTGCCAGATTTCCCAATGGGTAATACTACCCCCCAGCCAATATTCTGAGGCAACATTGGGTGATGATGAGGAGGATGAGGAGGAAAAAGACTTGTTTTTCTGTGCTGCTGAGGGGACTCCCAATGCTGTATATGGGACTCTCAATCCCAGCATCATGTCTGTCCAACATGGACGGGCTGGGGAGGAGGAGGTGGAGGAGGAAGCGAGTCAATGTGAGGAGAGGATGGGTATTGTTCCTCCTGGTGGGGACACAGAACCTTGTTTGCAGCTTGGCCCACATGGCACAGTTCATGTATAAGTGTCTGTGGCAAGACCCTCGTGTGATACACATTTTATCCAAAAACCTATACTGGTTGTCCACCTTTCTGAACCCACTGTACAAGGAGAAATTTCCTTCTCTCCTTTTGGAGTCACCAAAGGGTTGCACAATGGAAACCTTCAAGAGGGTCATTCGTTGTAGATCAGTTGCTGTAAACATCACCCTCAGACAATGCTGGCGGCAGAGTTACGACTCTTTTCAAAACCAAGGATTAATGGGTAGAGACACAAACACCAGGTCCAACAGAGGTAGGGGGAAAATGTGCACAAACTGGGCCATTTTCAATAAACCAGCTCATCAGCAAGTGCTATCTGTGCCTGTAGCAATACTAAGGAAGGAGAAGTTGCACAACATGGTGAAGAGGTACTTAAGTGACCATACCTGCGTCCTTTCTGATGCTTCACTTCCCTTTAATTATTGGGTGTCCAAGCTGAACACTTGGCCCGACGCCTTGCAGGTGCCAGCCTGCCCGGCTGCTAGTGTGATGTCAGAGTGTGTTTTCAGTTCTGCTGGGGCAATCATTACTGATAGCTGCACACGCCTCTCCACAGAAAATGCAGACAGATTTACTCTGATTAAATTCAACAAGGACTGCATTCCTCCACTATTTCTAATCCCTCCACGTGAGAGCAAACCAAACTAAATTCCCCCAAAATGTTCATTTTGACTACTGCTGTTAACGTCCACCCCTTCCCATATAAAGCCATTTCTTTTCTGTGTCAACCATGACTCAGTCCATAGGGCTAATTTTTGTAAATAATGCACATTGTGCACTGGATAAACCAGGACAATAGTCATACCAAACTAATATTCGTCATTGGGGACCCTTGTCATGGGTTGTCCCACATTGTGACTGAGATAGGGGCAACATATTCGATAGCAAATTACAATTACTGTTGATGAACAACTGACGAAGACCCTCTGAAAACTTGAATTGAGGGCTGCAGAATGACATGGAGGAGGAGGGTAAAGCGCAATGCTAAAATGGGCACATTGGAAACTGCTATGGAATATGTATTCCACTATATTATTCTCAGTGAGGGAAAGATAACCCAAATATATAAGTAAAAGCAGTCCTTCCCAAATATATGTTACTTGGCCACCTCTGGCCCAGCTGAAAACACGCTCTTACTGTATCAGGCAGCAAAGATTACTAGAGTCCTACTTTGTATTTGCAAAAACCACTAACAATATATGAATGTGGCTGACGTGGAAGGACGGCACAAGACAGGCTGTGAAACCCTAAATATTTTGGAAATAGGAATGGTGCGTTTAGTGTATCAGACAGCACAAAATGGTAGAGTCTGGCTTAGTATTTGCAAAGGCCACTAGCAATGTATGAATGTGGCTGACGTGGACAGACGGCACAAGTCAGGCTGTGAAACCTTACATATTGTGGAAAGAGGAACGGTGCTTTACTATATCAGGCAGCACAAAATGGTAGAGTCCTGCTTTGTATTTGCAAAAGCCACTAGCAACATATGAATGTGGCTGATGTGGACGGACGGCACAAGACAGGCTGTGAACCCTTAAATATTGTGGAAAAAGGTCCCGATTCCCCACCTAATCCACAATATCTCCCTCCCTGCTGGGACTTGGTTCAGTGTTATCAGCTTTTAAAAAAGCTATTGTATTCTGGTTTCTGGATGGTCAATCAGTCAAAGTACCACAGACCTGTACACGAAACATACAGATCACAACCATTGGCTACACTTCTTCACTGTTATGCAGAGTTGATAAAATTGTATCAGATCCAGTGATCAAAAACAACAGACAAATTGAGATGCTTAATAAATTGTGTAATAGAGGCTACCTTAAGATGCTATTCCTTCATGCATTCTGATCACACAGATTCCCCAGTCAGACGAGATGAGTAGTTATGAACGCTTCATAATTAATATTCATAAATCTTTAAACATCAGTGGTCATTACTATACCAAGCCTATCCTCACTTTCTCGGGTTCTAGGTGTGCTGTCACGCTCCCCGGGTCCTCGGCTCCCCTCCCCGGGTCCTCTGCTCCGCTCCCCGGGTCCTCAGCTCCGCTCCCCGGCTCACCTGCCACGCTCCCCGCTCTCCAGCCTCCGGTGCCCGTCCTTCCCAGGCCCCCTGGTCTCCGCTCCCGGCGCCCGACGGCTTCCCAGGTCCTGGCCGGCTCCCCTCCGTCCTCCTCTCAGCTTCCTTCCCTGGCTTCTGGCACCCGGGCCGCGCGCATGCGCATTAGGGCGCGCGCGGTCACTGACCCTTTCTTAAAGGGCCAGCGTCCATTAACAGGAAATGATGCAAAACAGGTACAGGGTATAAAGGGGTTTATTGTCCAAGGGGGCGGGGCCTGATCTTCGTGTTTCCTAAGCTAGGAGTCAGGTCTCCTGGTGTTTTTGTGATATACTCACCTATCTCTCTTGTAGAGCCGTGCCTGCCTCGCCATCCGGTCCTGACCGAATCCCGAACCCCGAACGCTGTCCATCTGCCATCCTGACAGTCCGTACCATCTCGGATCCCTGCGGTGACCCGTCATCTCGCTCCAAAGGTTCCGGACCCCGCTTGACATCATCTCGGCTTCCGAACCTGAGCTGCGTCACCCGGACTACCACCAGTGACTCCGTGGTCCCAGGGACTTCTCCGTTATCCTCGTGTGCACGGACTGTTCTGCTGTCTATAGTGCTCCAGCTACCGGACCCCTTACCACCATCTAGGAGTTCGGCCCAGTGGATCCACCTCCTGGGTCTGCCCGTCCACCTGGCCCTGACAGTAAGATCAGGCCATGGATCCCGCTGCAGCACTAGCAGCCGTACAGGAGGAACTCCAACGCCAGCGTGAGACTCAGACCCGCATGCTGCAATTCATGTCTTCTGTGGACGCCCGCCTGAACACGCTACAAGCGGCAGTTACGTCTTCAGCATCCCGGGCTTCCACTAGTCAGTCCACGGCTCCAGCTCCCGTGGCGACATCTTCAGATACTTCCAGACTTCGTTTGGCCTCACCACCCCGGTACGCCGGAGACCCCAAGACCTGCAGGGGATTCTTAAACCAATGCTCCCTTCATTTCACGCAGCTGCCGCATTTGTTTGCCTCCGATCAAGCCAAGGTCGCCTTCATCATGTCCCATCTAGAGGGTGAGGCACTGGCGTGGATGAACCCCTTGTGGGAGAAGGGGGATCCTGTGACCACGAACATCCAGGACTTCCTGCAGGCATTCCGTGGCACCTTTGATGAGCCCGGACGCGCCTCCGCGTCCGCTTCGTCTCTTCTCCGGTTACGTCAGGGGACTCTGACGGTGGGCCAATACGCCATCCGGTTTCGCACCTTGGCTTCGGAACTCGGGTGGAACAACGAGGCCCTAACCGCCGCCTTCTGGGAAGGACTCTCGGGGCGAATTAAAGACGAGCTGGCGGGTCGTGACGTACCGACCACCCTGGATGCCCTGATCGCCCTAGCGACTCGAGTGGACATTCGTTTTCAGGAGCGATCCAAGGAAGTGTCCCGTGAGAGACGTCCGGTACGGCATTCCTCTCCTCCGCAGAAGCCCGCCGTACTTCAGTCATCGACAGCTGGGGTTCCCATTCACGAGCCCATGCAGATCGACAGAGTGCGGCAGTCTGAACAACGTCGAGCTGAGCGGCTCGCCAAGGGCCTCTGCTTTTACTGCGGAGAGGACACACACCTGCTACGCTCCTGTCCAGAGAGGCCGGGAAACTCCAAAGCCTAGGGTTGGTAGGAGAGGCCACCCTAGGTGCTGGGACTCTCTCAGACCCGGTTACGTGGACTGTGCAAGTGACAACGGGAGAGACGCGGTTCACGGCTGAGGCATACCTCGATTCCGGGGCAGCAGGCAATTTCATCCAGCAGGCCACGGTGGACAAGTACCAGGTGCCTGTTACTCCACTCGACAAGCCCCTCGTGATTACCTCTGTGGATGGGAGACCCCTCTCTGACACCATCTCCTGGATCACCAAGCCGGTGGAACTGCGTATCGGTGCCCTGCACACCGAGAACATCGCTTTCTACGTCCTCCCACACATGTCCCATCAAATCCTGCTGGGACTTCCCTGGTTACGGACACACGAACCGTCAGTCAGCTGGGGCACTGGCGAAATCACCCGATGGGGCTCTTCGTGCCATGAGAAGTGCCTGAAGCCTATACAACCCATCCGACGACCTCCGGTTCCAGAGAACCTACCGGGTCTGCCCTCGGCCTATTGGTCCTTTGCAGACGTCTTTGATAAAAAGGAATCCGAGGTACTTCCGCCACATCGTCCTTACGATTGTGCCATCGAGCTGCTCCCTGGAACAACACCACCTCGAGGACGGATATATCCATTGTCTCCAGCCGAAACAAGGGCCATGTCTACTTACATCACAGAGAGGCTGGCAAGGGGATTCATTCGGAGATCCTCCTCTCCTGCTGGAGCAGGTTTCTTCTTCGTCAAGAAGAAAGAGGGCGACTTACGCCCATGCATAGACTACCGGGGTTTGAATCAAATCACCGTAAAAAACAAGTACCCTCTGCCGCTCATCCCCGAATTGTTTGACCGGCTTAGAGGAGCTCGTGTGTTCACCAAGCTGGATCTTCGGGGTGCTTACAATCTGGTACGCATCCGCTCTGGGGACGAATGGAAGACCGCGTTCAATACGCGCGATGGGCACTATGAATACTGCGTGATGCCCTTCGGCCTGTGTAACGCCCCAGCCGTCTTTCAAGAACTGGTGAACGACGTTTTCCGGGACCTTCTTTACGTCTGTGTAGTAGTGTATCTGGATGACATCCTTGTCTTCTCACCGGACCTCCAGACCCACAGAGAGAACGTACAACTGGTTCTACAAAGACTGAGAGAGAATCGCCTGTACGCCAAGTACGAGAAGTGTGTCTTTGAGCAGTCTTCTCTCCCCTTCCTGGGGTACATCATCTCTGATACTGGACTGCAGATGGATCCAAAGAAGGTCTCCTCCATTCTCAACTGGCCTCCTCCTTCTGGACTGAAGGCAATCCAACGCTTCCTGGGATTCGCCAACTACTACCGCCAGTTCATCCCTCACTTCTCTGCTCTGACTGCTCCTCTCTCCGCTTTGACCAGGAAAGAGGCTAATCCCAAGGACTGGTCCCCGGCGGCCGACGCCGCGTTTGGCTCTCTGAAGCGGGCATTTGCCTCCTCTCCTGTACTCCACCGTCCGGAGTTAAACCGCCAGTTCACCTTGGAGGTGGATGCCTCCTCCTCAGGAGCTGGAGCAGTGCTCATGCAGAAGTCCTCCTCCGGGAAGATGGTGACTTGCGGATTCTTCTCCAAGAGCTTCTCAGCGCCTGAACGCAACTACACCATCGGTGACCGAGAGCTCTTGGCAGTCAAACTGGCTCTGGAGGAATGGCGGTACCTTCTGGAAGGAGCAGTATACCCCGTGATTATTTACACGGACCACAAGAACCTGGAATACCTACGGTCCGCTCAGCGACTGAACCCACGGCAAGCCAGGTGGTCCTTATTCTTTGCCAGGTTTGATTTCCAGCTCCATTTCCGACCCGCGGACAAGAATGTACGCGCTGATGCCTTGTCCAGGTCTTTCATGCCCATGGAGCAGGAGGAAGAGACTACCCAACCCATCATCTGTCCTAGCAAAATCATTCCGGTGGCCCCTGTCACCCTGGCCCAGATACCGCCCGGGAAGACCTATGTCTCTGAGACAGACAGGCAAAAAGTGTTACACTGGGGTCATGCCTCGAAAACAGCCGGTCATGCTGGTCAGAAGAGAACTTGGAGTGCGATTGTACGTCACTACTGGTGGCCATCCCTTCGCACGGACGTCGCTGCTTTTGTCTCTGCCTGCTCCTCTTGTGCCAGGAACAAGACGCCCAAACACCTGCCATATGGCCGTCTTCTGCCTCTGCCTATACCCTCAGTTCCGTGGCAACACATAGCGATGGACTTTATTACGGACTTGCCATTGTCCTCCGGGCACACAGTCATATGGGTCGTGGTGGATCGGTTCTCTAAAATGGCTCATTTCGTCCCTATGGCAGGACTGCCCTCTGCTCAAGAACTCGCGGATGCCTATATACATCACATCTTCCGCTTGCATGGCTTTCCATTACACATCGTATCCGACAGAGGAACTCAGTTCACCTCCCGCTTCTGGAGGGCTCTCTGCAAACATCTGGGAGTGACTCTGGACTTTTCATCTGCATACCATCCTCAGTCTAATGGCCAAGTGGAGAGGGTCAATCAAATCTTGACCTCTTTTTTACGTCACTATGTCAACGCCCATCACGACGACTGGTCCACGCTTCTTCCTTGGGCTGAATTCTCCCATAACCACCACATCAGTGAGTCGTCCTCCAGCTCTCCCTTCCATGTCGTTTACGGACTCCAGCCCTCCGTCCCATTGCCGGTATCCCCTTCTTCGGATGTCCCTGCTGCTGATACTGTAGCCCGTGACTTTGCAACCATTTGGGACTCTGTCAAGGCGTCCCTTGGGCGTGCTTCCCTACGGATGAAACGACACGCAGACAAGAGACGTCTGGACCCTCCGTGTTTCTCTCCTGGAGATCTCGTCTGGCTTGCTTCCAAGTACGTCCGATTGAAGATACCATCATACAAGCTGGGTCCTCGCTACATCGGGCCGTTTAAAGTCCTCAACAAGATCAATGAGGTCTCCTACAAGCTACAGCTCCCGGCCACGATGAGGATACCCAACTCATTCCACGTCTCCCTGCTCAAGCCGGTTGTCCTTGGTCCCTTCTCCGCTACTGCCAGTCCGGCTCCTCCACCTATTGCCGATGACGACATCTATGCGGTAAGGGATATCGTGGCCATGAAGACCGTACGGGGTCGACAGTTCTTCCTGGTGGACTGGGAGGGGTATGGTCCTGAGGATAGGTCCTGGGAGCCCAGGGAGAACGTGGGCACTCCTCTGATCCGTGCCTTCATGTCCCGGTTGCGGGGAGGGGGGCGTGGGGGGGGGGTACGGTCACGCTCCCCGGGTCCTCGGCTCCCCTCCCCGGGTCCTCTGCTCCGCTCCCCGGGTCCTCAGCTCCGCTCCCCGGGTCCTCTGCTCCGCTCCCCGGGTCCTCAGCTCCGCTCCCCGGCTCACCTGCCACGCTCCCCACTATCCAGCCTCCGGTGCCCGTCCTTCCCAGGCCCCCTGGTCTCCGCTCCCGGCGCCCGACGGCTTCCCAGGTCCTGGCCGGCTCCCCTGCGTCCTCCTCTCAGCTTCCTTCCCTGGCTTCTGGCACCCGGGCCGCGCGCATGCGCATTAGGGCGCGCGCGCGGTCACTGACCCTTTCTTAAAGGGCCAGCGTCCATTAACAGGAAATGATGCAAAACAGGTACAGGGTATAAAGGGGTTTATTGTCCAAGGGGGCGGGGCCTGATCTTCGTGTTTCC
The DNA here is from genome assembly GCF_048569485.1 of Anomaloglossus baeobatrachus. NCBI lineage: Eukaryota > Metazoa > Chordata > Amphibia > Anura > Aromobatidae > Anomaloglossus > Anomaloglossus baeobatrachus. The sequence continues at coordinate 226,955,189 of NC_134357.1, forward strand.
TAAGCTAGGAGTCAGGTCTCCTGGTGTTTTTGTGATATACTCACCTATCTCTCTTGTAGAGCCGTGCCTGCCTCGCCATCCGGTCCTGACCGAATCCCGAACCCCGAACGCTGTCCATCTGCCATCCTGACAGTCCGTACCATCTCGGATCCCTGCGGTGACCCGTCATCTCGCTCCAAAGGTTCTGGACCCCGCTTGACATCATCTCGGCTTCCGAACCTGAGCTGCGTCACCCGGACTACCACCAGTGACTCCGTGGTCCCAGGGACTTCTCCGTTATCCTCGTGTGCACGGACTGTTCTGCTGTCTATAGTGCTCCAGCTACCGGACCCCTTACCACCATCTAGGAGTTCGGCCCAGTGGATCCACCTCCTGGGTCTGCCCGTCCACCTGGCCCTGACATGTGCCAACAAAGCTGATATCAAGAAGCAACATTTTCCTATTGGCTGAGGCCCCGCCCCTTCTGGTCAAGTGGATATGACCTCATCACAGGTTCTGGAAGTGAAAAGTTACATCGATTGTATAAAACTTATGCTAATTCTAACAGAGGGATGGGATAACTATGCTCGTGGTTCTGGGTGCATATTGCACCTGACTGGTTCACTTTAAAGCCCCATTTCTTTTTTTTGTAAATCAAATATTTATTGGGTTTTCAACATAAGATCTTGAAGTATATTACATTAATTATTGCATTAATGATTACCATAAACACAGCCAACTCACATATGCCCCAATAACTTATTGTCTCCCCGAGGGAAACCTTAACTTAAAAGCTCAGTATAAACCAATATCGCTATAGGGCGGTTAATTAAGTCATGACAGACAAGGTGGTGGGAGGAGGGAAGAAATGCAGGATGGGAAGAGGGGGGGTAGTGATGGTAGGAACAGAAGATTCCCATCTGGATTCAGCTGCAGCTAAGAAGTAGTAAATTGTGTCTAGAGTGTGGTTCACAGCAACTCGGGTCAATCAACCCACTTCCCAGACCCACACAAGGAATTACGTGTCTCCCTAAAGCTCCCGTCACACACAGCAAGATCGCTAGCAATATCGTTGTGTGTGAAAAGCAGCAGCGAGTGGGCCTCTGCAGCGAGGTCGCTGATCGTGACAAACCGATCATTTTTTGCTCGTTGTTCTCCCGTTGTGCAGCATGCATCGGCGTGTTTGACGGTAGGAGACCAACGAGCGCCAGCAGTGTCGGGCTGGCTACCGGAGGAATCTTCAGTAATGCCAGGCCTGGATTCAGTTACCTGCATTGCACTCTGGAGCTCTCATCTGAGCTCCGGAGTTCAGCCTAGACTGCACCGTGAGCGCCGAGTGATTGATTCCGGATTGCAGCCCGGCCTGTCTGCAGCTGTTATGAACTGAACCGCAATTGTCGGGGAATCAATCACTTGGCACTCGCGGTGCAGTCCTGAGATCAGACGAGGCTGCAGTGGACAGCTCCGGAGTGCAATGCAGGTAATTTAATCCAGGTAGCCGTTGTTACACAGGTCGCTGGTGGCTGGTGGCTGATCTCTGATCGCTGTGGAGATTTGCTTAATTGACAGCTCACCAGCGACCATGTAGCGACGTTCCAGCGATCCCTGCCAGGTTGATTCGCTGGTCGGATTGCTGGTGTGGCGCTACATGTAACGGAACCCTAAGCATAAGCTAGGACGCCCAGATCTCAACGACCCTCTCCCGTGTACCAATTTGTTCACCGATCAACTCCTCCATTCTGTATATCATGTTGAGTTCCGATACGAGCTCTGCTCGCGAGGGGATCTCCCTCCATTTCCAGTACCTAGGAATTAGGCTTCTCACTGCTGTTCGAACGTGCCATGCCATTCCTTTTTTAAATCACGAAATGGAGCCCCCCCAAGTGAAAGGAGTGCCAGCGCCAGTGTGGGGCGGAGTTCCTCGGAGAAAAGTTTGTTTATCAATTGAAACGCAGTGTCCCAGAAGCTCTTCAGCACCAGACGTATGACCCAGTTCCCTGCTCACACCTCTAGCAAGTGCCGGGGCAGTGGAGAACATAGTGCGAATCTTGGAGGGGCACTTGTACCAGCTGGAGACTTTCTTATAGCCCCTCTCCTGTGATAGAGCATTTAGCAACGACTTCTGAGTGAAGAGGAAAATTCTGTCTCGCTACATACAGAATATATAAATGTCCTGCCCAAGACCCTCTCCCACGCCCAGAGGAAAGGAGGAGAAGGCTGGCCAGGCAGTGAGGGGTCCTGAAACAAGCTATATAGTAGTGAGACTGTGTGTAGCGGGACTTCTTTCTACAGACATAGGTTCTTGAACATGGTTAGTGGCCTGAAGATGTTTGCCTGGGGGATAAAGATTTTATGAAACTTTTCATCTGTTCATATAGAAACCAAGCAGCAGATGGGGTGCTTCCCTTGGGAAAGAGAGAGTATAGAGGCCTAATGGACGAGCCAGCTATATAGTCATGAATAACCGGGGGCCTGGTCTTTTATTTTATGGAGAAGGTTGGATCTGGATACCCCCGCTGCAAAGGCCGGATTATCGATTAAGGGTACGAGCGGTCCAGGGAAAGTGGACAGAGACAGGCAAGGATTGGTCCTCCCGACGAACAAGGTGAGTTGTCTGGGCAAGAATGGTAGGTCCGTATATTTACGACCAGAGAGGGACAAGGGCCAGATCTGTACCAGAGGGTTGAGGTCTGTTTTTGACTAGAGATGAGCGAACTGGTCCCGGTTCGGCTCGAGTTCGGTTCGCCGAACGGAGGTCTCGTTCGAGTTCGGTTCGTCGATCATTCGACGAACCGAACTCGAACCGCATAGAAAACAATGGCAGGCAATCACAAACACAGAAAAACACCTAGAAAACACCCTCAAAGGTGTCCAAAAGGTGACAAACAACTCACAACACAACACAAACACATGGGAAAGTGACAGGGACATATACTCATGCGAAAACAAAAGAGCTGGACAGGAAAAAGAGGAGAAGACACAGATATATGAGTATATGCAAGGAAACATCGATGCCATTACTGTGCAACTTGAGCCCTGCTCATTTTAGGCTTCCAATCTGGATAAATTGCCTGAGCTTGCCACGTACGCCTTGGGGGGATCTTGTCGTGTCCTGCAGCCAGCGTTCTCTCGGAACCTTTCTTCAGTGCTGCTGGGGTCTGCTGGCAGATAAGCACACGCGTCTGTCCACTGACAATGTGGACATGGCTCTCAGAGGACTTTTCTTCCCCTGGGTCAGCCGGGGACGCAAAAGGCACACGTATTTTTGAGAGTGCTTCATGCAAAGCATCTTTTTCATTTTGAAAAGGGGGATCAACTGATGCCAGTCAAGTGGGGTGTGTGTGGCCCAATTAGTGGCAACGAGGGAGACTGTGGTTGGAGTCCCCTCGCTTTTGAAAAAAGAACCAAGATGAACAAGTCATGGCTCTCAGAGGACTTTTCTTCCCCTGGGTCATCCAGGGGAGGTGAAAGGCACACGTATTTTTGAGAGTGCTTCATGCAAAGCATCTTTTTCATTTTGAAAAGGGGGGTCAACTGATGCCAGTCCAGTGGGGTGTGTGTGGCCCAATTAGTGGCAACGAGGGAGACTGTGGTTGGAGTCCCCTCGCTGTGTTTCTAAAAGAACCAAGATGAACAAGTCATGGCTCTCAGATTACTTTTCTTCCCCTGGGTCATCCAGGGGAGGTGAAAGGCATGCGTATTTTTGAGGGTGCTTCAAGCAAAGCATCTTTTTCATTTTGAAAAGGGGGGTCAACTGATGCCAGTCAAGTGGGGTGTGTGTGGCCCAATTAGTGGAAATGAGGGAGACTGTGGTTGGAGTCCCCTCGCTGTGTTTTACATAGTTACATAGTTACATAGTTACTTAGGTTGAAAAAAGACCTAGGTCCATCTAGTTCAACCTTCCTCCACCAGTTCTACATTTAGTCACTAAGTCATTTATAACCAACAATGTTTTGTGTACTGAGGAAATCATCCAGCCCTTTTTTAAAAGCTGTTATAGTATCTGCCATTACTACCTCTTGTGGTAGGGCATTCCACAGTCTGACTGCTCTAACTGTAAAGAACCCTTTCCTATTTAGCTGTTGGAATCGCTTTTCTTCCACTCGCAGTGAGTGCCCCCTGGTCCCTAGTACTGTCTTTGGAAGAAATAAGTCATGTGCCAGTCCTTTATATTGACCACACATGTATTTATACATATAAATGAGATCTCCTCTGAGACGTCTTTTTTCTAAGCTAAACATATCTAACTTTTTCAACCTGTCATCATATGGGAGGCCTTCCATTCCTTGTAATAGTCTAGTTGCCCGCCTTTGAACTGACTCTAACTTCTGAATGTCCTTTTTAAAATGTGGAGCCCAAAACTGGATCCCGTATTCCAGATGTGGCCTTACAAGTGATTTATAGAGGGGTAACAATACGTTGGGATCACGGGATCTAATCTCTCTTTTTATACACCCTAAAATCTTGTTTGCTTTAGCAGCTGCTGCTTGACATTGAGTGCTGCTGCTCAGCTTATTTGTAATGAGAATACCCAAGTCCTTCTCCTGTTCTGTAGTCCCGAGTTTACTTCCATTTAATGTATACGCAGCTATAGGATTACTCCGTCCTAGGTACATTACTTTACATTTATCAACATTAAATCTCATTTGCCAAGTATCTGCCCATTCTGACATCTTATCCAGATCTTTTTGTAATATTATACTATCCAGGTCAGTTTTTAATATCCTACATAGTTTGGTGTCATCGGCAAAGACTGACACTGTACTATCAATCCCATCCACAAGGTCATTAATAAAGAGATTAAAAAGAATCGGTCCAAGCACAGATCCCTGCGGCACCCCACTGCTGACTATAGCCCATTTAGAGAATGTACCATTTATGACTACTCTTTGTTTCCTATCTTTTAGCCAATTCCTTACCCAGTTGCATATTGTGTCCCCTAGTCCTTTGCTTCTGGAGCTTTAGTATAAGGCTATTATGTGGTACAGTATCAAATGCCTTTGCAAAGTCAAATAAATCACATCAGCTACATTACCAATATCCAGGTTTGAACTTACCCCCTCATAGAACCCCAACAGGTTGGTTAGACACGACTTATCTTTCATGAATCCATGCTGTTTGTCAGTTATCGTATTATTTTCTGCAATATATTTTTGCATGTCATCCCTTAAAATGCCCTCAAAAACTTTGCATACTACTGATGTCAGGCTTACTGGACGGTAGTTGCCTGGATCTACCCTCTTACCTTTCTTAAATATCGGTACCACATCAGCAATCCTCCAATCCTGAGGCACCAACCCTGTTACAAGTGAGTCTAAAAAGATGAGATACAGCGGTCTGTCGATTACGGAGCTCAATTCCCTCAATATTCGTGGATGAATGCCATCTGGCCCTGGGGATTTGTCAATGTTTAATTTACTCAGACGTAGGCGTACTTCATCTTGTGTTAAATTAATTATATCGGGTGGTGGACTTTGATTTTTCACTTGTTGAATGATCCCTGGTACAGTCAGTTCCTTGGTGAATACAGATGAGAAATGCCTATTTAATATCTCAGTCTTTTGTTTGTCCTCTATAACTAACTTGTTATTATATTTTAAGGGGCCGATACTATCCTTTGTTTTCCTTTTGGCATTAATGTATTTATAAAAGATTTTGGGATTTATTTTAATGTCATTGGCGATTTTTGTTTCAGTAGCTAATTTTGCTTGTTTGATTTCTTTTTTACATTTCCTATTGATATCTTTATACTTCTGAAATGCTATTTCTGTATTCTCAGCCTTTAAGATTTTAAATGCCCTTTGTTTTTGTTTTATTATACTTTGTACAGTCTTATTTATCCATAGTGGTTTCTTTTTATTCCTGGACATTTTATTACCAGAGGGTATACGTTTTTTACAGGACTCTAGTAGTATATCCTTAAACTTACCCCATTTATGTTCGGTATCCCCAGTTACCATGACTTTGTCCCAATCTACACATTTAAGCTCTTCTCTTAATTTGTTGAAATCAGCTTTCCTAAAATTCCAGGTTTTAGCATTCCCCCTTTGAAATGTTCTATTGAATATTATGTTGAAGCTTACCATATTATGATCGCTGGTGCCCAAGTGCTCCCGGACCTGTAGATCTGAAATTGTATCCGGTCTATTTGACAGGACCAGATCTAGCAAATTATCTCCCCTGGTCGGTTCACATGATTTTCGAAGGGCATGACATGCCTAAGAGGTTGAGTTTCAGCATCTGCAACTTGTTGGCTACAGAAAGGCTGCCTTTACACCCTTTTGAGACCGAGTATTTTCGAGACCTTATGCCCATTGCAGTGCCCCAAGAGCCGATGGCCAGTCGCCACTCCTTCTCCAAGAAAGGCGTGCCCGCGCTACCACAGCAGGTCGCACACAACATCACCGATTCCTTGAGAAACTGTGTATGTGACTTGGACCAGTAAGCATGGACAGGGGAGTTACATGTTGCTGACTGGGCACTGGGTAACTATGGTGAGAGATGGAGAAGGGTTTGCTGTACAAGTCTTGCCGTCCCCACGACTTGTGTGTCAATCCTTCCTCTGTATGTACAAGTTCCTCCACTGCTTCTGCCTCCTCAACCTCGTGTGGGTCCTCCACCTCGGCCCAAACCCTGTGTGGTCAGGCCACCCTTCCTTGTAACTGTGCCCAAGGAATCTCACACACCTCTTTACTATGCTGGCAGCAGAGCTCAACAGTATGATGCGGTCGACTATTTACTTAGAAATGTCTGGGAAATGTGAGTCACACCGCTGATGAGTTGTGGACGGTAAGCTCTGGAGAGTGAGACCGAGTTTCATCAATGGTTGTCTCCACTCAACCAGCAGCTATGGAAGGCCGGGTGCGACAATGATGCAAACCAGTCTGCGACCCTTCTTCAGGGCAATGTGACACACGTGCCTTGTATGGCTCACGTGTTGAACCTGGTTGTCCAGCAATTTTTAAAACACTATCCCGGCCTACATGGTCTTCTGCAGAGAGCACGGTGTAACGCCTGCCTGGATCGACACACTCAGATGGGCTGTAAAGGATACGCTAGAGGGAAGCCACTCACCAAGCTGGACCCCCAGAACCCTGAAACCCTTTAACCCCTATACAGTGATTTGGAATTACACAGGGCCCAAGTTGATCAATACCTGTGGAAGGCTGCAGTTCCAGAGAATAGTAGTCATGCAGGGTCAAAACATTAATTGAGGAAGAGGAACAGAATGGGATGGCCAGGACTTAATCAGTAAACAAGCAGAGGTGAAATGCGGATCGGCCAACGAGGTACATAAACAGCAAGCAGGAAAAGTAGTCAGGTAACAAGCACACAAAATCATAAAACTGGACTGGGGGTAACAGTAACAAGAGGTTCATAGCTTTGTCTGGCAGTGGTCTGCAGACAGGAGGGGCCTAAAAAAGGGTGTGGTGTATTCCCATTGGTTGTAGCTGAATGATGGTACTTCATCTGTGAGATACCCACCACCTACATTCAGCCTGTGGTTCTGCATCTGTCAAGGTAACGCAGCCCAGTGGGTGAGCATAACCTGCGTCCACCTGCGCCGCTGGCATCGACTCCTTTCCCATCATCAGCACTATGCATGAAAGGAACATGTTGTCACCGGGCGACCGGAGTACAAATTGATTGAGTGGACTACGTTGGTGACTTAACAGCCGTGTGCGGCAATGATGCAAACCTGTCTGCGGCCCTTCGTCAGGGCAATGTGACACACGTGCCTTGTATGGCTCACGTGTTGAATCTGATTCTCCAGCAATTTTTAAAATACCATCCCGGCCTACATGGCCTTGTGCAGCGGGCACGCTGCTATGTGCTCACTTTCATCCTTCGCACCTAGCAGCTCAACAACTTTCATTGCTCCGGAAGTCTTAGGGTCTGGCGGTTAAAAGCCTGAAATATGATGTTCCGACACGCAGGAATTGGAATCTGCACATGTTGCAGCATCTGTGGCAGCACCGCAGAGCCCTGCTGAAATACGGTATGACGTATACCCTGGGCTAACTTGATCCAGAGGTGGTGCAGATCACGCTGCTGGAGTGGTGTCAGATCAAGGACCTATGCACCCTTCTACACAGTTTACATATGTCGACGAAGATGTTTAGCACTGGCGATGCCATTCTCAGCGTGACAGTACTGGTCATCTACAAGATGGAGCACACTGTAAGCATTATTCGGAGTCAGGTGTTGGTCCAAGAAGAAGGGGAGGAAGTACAGGAGGAGTCATATGCAGAAGGGATAATAAAATCTACAAGGTTCAGACGGTGAGCGGCACCTAGGCGGAAGTCAAGGGACGGTGGGGGAGAGGGATTAACAAGGGCGCATAGTATTAGCAAAAATTGTTGAGGAAGGTGCAGGAACCCATGAAGAAATGGAGGACGAACTGACGATGGGCATGGAAGACTCAGCAGATGAGTGAGAGCTTGCTCACATTTCGGTTGTGCGAGGTTGGGGGGAGAGGGCAGAGGAAGGAGGCACGATTCTCACCTCTCTGCCACCAACACACCAAGGACTTGGTCCTCCTGGATGCACAAGACACATGAGCGCCTTCTTGCTGCACTACCTACAACATGACCCTCGGATTGTACGAATTCGAAGTAATGCTAACTACTGGGTTGCCACACTGTTAGATCCCCGGTACAAGACAAAATTTGGCGAAATAATTCCTGCCATAGAAAGGGACACACGTGTACAGGAGTATCTTCAGAAGGTGGTACGCAATCTTAGATCTGCTTTTCCACTAAACACCAGTGCTGCACAGAGTGAATCTCAACGCTTTGTCATGGATAGGAGGAAATGGTCTTTTACTTGTCCACATCAGAGGGACCGAGGGCTGTCTGCTGTGCTGAGATGGCATTGAGTACGGTGTCCCTGCAGAGTTGCACTTTTGGTCATATACAAAATGAGTTGAAAAAGGACAGATGCTGGTGGAAAGGGGAACAGGTGTGTTGGAAAGGGGAAAAACGTTTTTGTCCGTGGGTTTGGTGGTTAAGCAAAAGTAACATTTGCTGAAGAAACACCATCTGTTACGGTGGGACTGGCAGATTTGGATAAGGTGGTATATACTATGTTACCGCTATATAACGAAAATTAATAAGAAAAGAAAGAGAAAGGTATATATCCCCATCAGCAGTCAGTGTCCACCGTGCTCCCAGATGGAAAAGGAGAGGTTGGCAACTGGAAGGTTAGGTGGAGGATACAGAGCTGTGTGGCTATGAAACTAATAGTAGCCTGAACCGAGTTAGACGCCACTCGGATCTGGAGACTGGGAGCCCTGTTAGCGTCACAGGGTCAACACGCCCACCCAGCCCAGGAACTCCCTGTTAACATCACAGGGGCCATTGAGTACGCTGACCGTGTGCATTGGGGCCACACCTGTGGACAGCAGGCGCATCAGCAGCAGCAGGCCTGTTAATGCCACTGGGCTGCACAAGCAGGACTGGTAGGACAGGAGCTGGTCTTAACCGTTCTGCGTTACCAACTGTGGTGGCGGCCTGCATCGACGCCCTATCCCTGCCTACCTCTGGCCTAAAGCCGCAATGGGTTCAACACATGGAGGTGTGCTCTTTCGGAGCATAATAGAAGACTGCGCACCTCCTTGTTGGCTCCAGCCCGTTTTATAACCTGGGTCCGCCCCAAACCAGGGTGGACCACAATGCACCTCCTGGAGACAAAAGCAGAGTGACACGTCATGAGTGGCATAACTAGCGTCCTATTTGGAACCGCAACTTCAATGATGACCTCATGGCTGCCACGACACAAACACCTCACCAGTCATCGTCTGACCATCAATAATGAGGTGACAAGTCATAGGGGCGAGCCTCTGCAAGCCATTTGGGAGTGGCCTGGCCACATCGTCAGGACACCTGATGCCCTGTGGTGTATATGGGCCCCCCACATCAGGGGCAGGGCCAATGAGTTCATTACCGGACCTAGTCTCTGATGCAGTAAGTGTCTGAGCATGCTCAGTTGCATGAAATACAGTCTCTGAAAAAAAGACTATCAGCTTTAGCATGGTGTTTAGGCACAAAACAGGACTTAGACCCGGCACGGAGTGCAAGTACCTGTGCAAAGAGGCTTTTCGCACTAAGTGTGGGAGCATGCGCTGTATCCCAAAATGAAGACTTAGCCTCAGGAATGGCACAGTCAGGCTGAGCATACTCACTAGGCGAAACCATGTAGTTAGGCTGCGGCTGGGGTAAATCGGCACACGCATGCGCACTAGCTGCCTCTCCACACTTAGACGTGGAGGAGAAATTGCTCTTTGGGTGTGGACTTGGAAATGCTGTCTATGAACAGAAGGAAAAGCTAAAGGTGTGTGTTACAGGAAGGAGCCACCGCGGAAACACTTCGTTCAATTGTGAGGGGAGTCATTATGGAGTTTGGTGAGGAGTACCGTAACGCCAGTGAGCAGCATCCTGTGCCACAGACCAACATTCTTACGGTGCTGTCTATACTGCTTACCGTGAGAGGAGCGTAAAGTCTGTATTTCTGGCAACTGGACATCACAGTACCCGGGTACGGTAGGCTGTGCCCAGACAATAATGCGGGCACGCAACACTTTGTTTTATTAGCAAAACACATATCTGTTCTGGGTAGGCTGACTATTTATAGACAATAAGACTTGCTGCCTCTGCACTGTCAAATTGTCACGTACACTTTAAATCATAGAGGGACAGCGACACATGTTTGCATTGACTGTTGATTTTCAAGATTTCCATGACTGTGTTGCAGAGCTGTGTGGTTTGCATTCACACTGTTATCATCTGCCTTATCTGTGAGGCTTTAGCTAACAAGGGTATTAAGGGGGGGTAATGTGTTTTGTCTATGTTTACGTAGATAACTGGGAAGCTCTTGTGATGCGCCACTGGTAAGTCGTGTTCGCACACACACACACACACACACACACACGCACAAACACACAATTACTGCTACGCAGAGGGATTAGCAGGTAGTAGGCAACAGAATAGATTGTTCAATTATTTAAATTGTATGCATGGTTCTTATTGTTTGTTTTGGTAAAGTTAAACAATCATTTATCAACCCAACTGACTAGAGTCCTTTTCCTGTTGCCTGGTTTTGCTGCATACTGGGGAGCCCACCCTGTACACGACTTAAAATGAAGCATAAGTCGCAATGTGAATTTCAATTTGTGCTACAATGCGGCCTAGTGTGCCTGTGCAACCACCGCCTGCCCCATCAAGTGTATCTGCGTGCTCTTCATCCTCTGTGACTGGGGACAGCAGTCTCACATGGTTTTTCACACTGAACTTCCACCCCTTTACATGCAACAGGGAGTGTGATTGGCAGGTCATCACTTGTTTTGGAAGGGGAAACAGATGGTATTGTTGAGCTGTCAGACATCGAGAAAACCAACATTGGATGCAGGCTACATTATATCCACACCTGCACCTTCGTCACAGATTGGCTGGACTACCTGCATTTAATAATTGCATTCCAGAAATGGAAATGAGTGTAGAATGCACATGTGTTGTACCTTGCTTGGCAGCAAAGGAACACTAACTTAGTATTACAGACAATTTTAGGAAGGCAGAAAAGAGTCAGCTCTTTGGGCAAATTAAATAGCGTGGCAAAAGTGGACAGGTGGGTACAGTGGCTGTGTTCTGTGGGTACCAGGACAGTAAAGGAAGCCTCACTTTCTATCCCTCCCAATGATCAAATGCAGCAAGGAATTCCCTGAGTTTGCTATAAAATTAGCGTAGCAAAATGTGCATGAGGGTGTCATGCAGAGGTGTTGCAAATAGATTTGCATCAGTGGGACACTAATGAAATACAACAGCCAGTTCTTGTATGCCACTAAATGGCAGCTTTTTTTGCTATCATTATAGCTTATTAAAAACAGAGCAGGAGGGTGTCATGCAGAGGTGCAAGAAATAGCTTGGCACCAGTGGGGCACTAATGGAAGTCCAACAGCCACTTTTAGGATGCCACTAAGTTCACTCAGTGTTTGCTAGTATAATGGCTTAGTAACAATGAGTTTGAGTGTGCAATGCAGGCAGACGTGCTGCAAATATCTTTGGACTAGTGGGACAATACAGAAGTCCAACAGCCATGTTTAGGATGCCACTAAGTTCACTCAGTGTTTGCTAGTATAATGGCTTAGTAACAATGAGTTTGAGTGTGCAATGCAGGCAGACGTGCTGCAAATATCTTTGCACTAGTGGGACAATACAGAAGTCCAACAGCCACGTTTAGGATGCCACTAAGTTCACTCAGTATTTGCTAGTATAATGGCTTAGTAACAATGAGTTTGAGTGTGCAATGCAGGCAGACGTGCTGCAAATATCTTTGCACTAGTGGGACAATACAGAAGTCCAACAGCCACTTTTAGGATGCCACTAAGTTCACTCAGTGTTTGCTAGTATAATGGCTTAGTAACAATGAGTTTGAGTGTGCAATGCAGGCAGACGTACTGCAAATATCTTTGCACTAGTGGGACAATACAGAAGTCCAACAGCCAAGTTTAGGATGCCACTAAGTTCACTCAGTGTTTGCTAGTATAATGGCTTAGTAACAATGAGCTTGAGTGTGCAAAGGGCAGGAGAGTACAGTGGCAGGGTTGTGGGTCTGGGTAGAGGAAAGGAAGCCTGCCTTTCTATCCCTCCTAATGGGGAAATGCAGCGAGGAAATCCCTGACCTTAGCTACACAGATGCTGTCATCTTGTGTAGCTGTTAAACTCTGTTTTTACGGCCCTGACTGTCACCTATGGCTCTGACCCTGCCGGTATTAGCCCTTAAAAGGACTAATAGAAACTTCTATCCCTATTCTGTACAGCGCTGTGTATAGAGCGTACACAGCAGTATCGGAGATAGGAGCTGCGCCAGCGGTGACTGACACCAAGGACGCAGAAGGCAGATAATGGCGTGCTGGAGGAAAATGTCCGTTTTTATAATGCAGGGACATGTGACATGAACATCCTACCACACATGCCGTTGCTTCTCTGGCTAAAAGTCCACTTAGCTGTGTGTGTGTCTGGGATTGGCTGACATGCTGTCCCGCCCCACTACACGCGCGCGCTTAGGGAAGGAAGACAAGGGAAAAAAAAAAAAAATGGCAATCGCCATTATCCATACAGCAGTGATCTGAATGCGCTGTTCCCGCACACTATACACTGAAATTTCATAATAGTGTGAGTCACAGAGTGACTTACACTATTACAGTGGAAAGCCAGCTAGTAATTAGCTGGTCTTTTTGCTGCTAGAACCGTTCTCGAACGTATCTAGAACTATCGAGCTTTAGCAAAAAGCTCGAGTTCTAGTTCGATCTAGAACAGCCCCCAAAATCACTCGAGCCGCGAACTGGAGAACCTCGAGCCGCGAACCGCGCTCAACTTTATTTTTGACATGTCTACAGTGACCCACCTCTTGGTTCCCCTATGGTGATAGTGATCTAAAGCCTGCTTTACACGTTGCAATTTCGCATACGATATCGTATGCGATATGCAACGCCCCCATCGTATGTGCGGCACGTTCAATTTGTTGAACGTGACGCACAAACAATTTATCCCCATCACACGTACTTACCCGTCCATGCAACCTCGATGTGGGCAGCGAAAGTCCACTTCCTGGAGTGGGAGGGACGTTCGGCGTCACATCGACGCGGCAGCCGGCCAATAGATACGGAGGGGCGGAGCTGAGCGGGACGTAAACATCCCGCCCACCTCCTTTCTTCCGCATTACCGGCCGGGAGCTCCAGGACGCAGGTAAGATCTGTTCATCGTTCCCGGGGTGTCACACACAGCGATGTGTGCTACCCCGGGTACGATGAACAATCTGACGTTCAATCCATGAGGAATGAGCGACGTGCGTGCGATGAACGTTTTAACGTTCAATCGCACGTAGCTGTTACACACTGTAATGTACCTTACGATGTCAGATGTGCGTCACTTACGACATGACCCCGCCGACACATCGTAAGATACATTGCAGCGTGTAAAGCGGGCTTAAGAGGCAGGTTCTCAGGGATGCATAATTGTAAAGTTGAAGACCCGCCCCTTTCTGTTTTTGTGCAACAATTCATAGGCCAGGCGGAGATGTTAGTGTAGCGCCCCTGAAGCCATCATGGTGCTACAAGGTTCTGCATCCCCACCAGGATGCAGGTCCTACCCCCTAGGGCTCCGGAAGACCAGTGCCAATAACACACCAGAACCCAGGTAATCCCAGTTTTACACAACAATCCCCCATACTATGATGCAAAGCTAGGGTCGGACCAATGGATGGCTGCCTAGAGGTGGAGCCAGTCTAGTCCACTAGTTGACCAGGTGGGAGGGGAAGAATGTGGAGAGTAGTCAGTCTAAGTGAGGAGAGAGTGAAGGTGGACGTGAGGAGATGTTCTGACTCGGGTTAACAGTAACCTGGTACCCAGGAGAGTAGTTGCCAGTGGAGTATGGTGGAGTACTCCCGGAACTACTCACCGACGGGGTACAGGACCCTAGGACAGGAGAGAGCTCCAAGTCGACCTGTTAACACCTCACTGACCCTAAAAATCCGAAGACTCAGTAGCAAAGGGAGAACCGGGGACAGGACCAGAGACTCCAACCCCACAGGGTTCACGCTACCGTCAGGCGGACAGAAGTGGACAAACCACCGGACGGGGACCATTAGTTGCTCTACGCTACAGGGACTTATTTACCAGAGACAAGTGCAGGGGAAGAGGGTACCAAAATACTAAACTGGCACTCGGACGAAGGGGACCTGGAAGTGAAACCAGCTGGTCTCAGGTAACTAGTTACCACCAACAAGCAGTGAGTAAAAACCAGTTGCACTAAACCTCTGTGTGTACTACCTTCTTCCGATGCCCGTCACATCATCCATACTCTGGGGCCCGGCCTTGCTTGCAAAGGGCCTACCATCCAGGCTGCAACGAACATCATCCGCAGTAGTGACATTCTGCAGCGGAGCCTCCATCTATATAGCAACACCGCAAGTGGCGTCGTGGCATCACGTATGAACATTAATCTAATCCCCTGTAAATACACCCCCATTACAAAAAGGACCCAGGGCACGGAACCGGGCAACGGCCACCCCAGTGACATTCCCAAAATACACACTGCCCGGAACCGAGTATTCCATATTCCTGGGCGCGACATTAGTACAACCAGACAAACCTTGTGATTGCCGATTTTAGTCTGGAGAGGTATGATGCCGGCAGCAGAATAGGAATCGCTTGTAAGAAATACAGTACAGACCAAAGGTTTGGACATATCTTCTCATTCAAAGAGTTTTCTTTATTTTCATGACTGAAAATTGTAGATTCACATTGAAGGCATCAAAACTATGAATTAACACATGTGGAATGAACTACTTAACAAAAATTATGAAACAACTGAAAATATCTCATATTCTAGGTTCTTCAAAGTAGCCACCTTTTGTTTTGATTATTGCTTTGCACACTCTTGGCATTCTCTTGATGAGCTTCAAAAGGTAGTCACCGGAAATGCTTCCAACAGTCTTGAAGGAGTTCTTAAAGATGCTTAGCACTTGTTGGCCCTTTTGACTTCACTCTGTCCAGCTCACCCCAAACCAGTACTGTATAAGAGGCAGGGAAGGATGTTCATTTTGATTGATCCGCCCAAACCAGGAGAGGTGCAATGAGTTCCACTTTCGCAAGTCAGCCTAGACAGCCAGCAGAGCTGGGAGAAATTTTGAGCTAAAAAGGCTTGCCGGATCATCCGTCAATCGAATGCCAAGGTACGGTATGGATTTCCTGCACCAGAGGAAGGGGAGAGATCCATGCAATTGGTCAACTAGAGTTGGCGGCAGTGTAATTTTGAGGGCTTCTGACTTATGGGAGTTCATTTTAAAATTACTCAGAGTCCCAAATTTGTGTGGTTCCTGAATAATATTAGGCAAACTAGTAAGTGGTGATGTTACCTAGAGTACATCATCCGCAAAAAGAGCCAATTTATCCTCTCTATCCTTCGCCGGAACCCCCTTGATGTAATGTTTTTTTCTTATCGCCGTCGCCAAATGCTCCATAACCAGAACATACAGCAATGGCGACAAGGGGCAGCCCTGGCGTGTCCCTTTATTTATCTCAAATGACTGCGAGAGGCTCCCATTTACCCTGACCTGTGCTGTTGGGAAGTAAAGAGCTACTATTCTATATAGCATATGTGGAACCCCTACGGCTTCAGTCGCCACAGAGGTACTTCACCTCAGACAGAGGTGTAGTATTCCATCCTGGGTATGGAGGAGGTCATCACCGGTTCACACAAAACACAACACTCTCCCTCAGCAAGAACTCATCAGACATGGTAAAGGTGTGATTATACCCAAAGCCAGTCCAGGGAGGTGGAGTCTTATGAGTGGGAATAGACAGACAGTTGTGGAGTGTGAAGGAGCGGTCTGGAGCTGGCACGGCTCAACTCAGGCGCAAGACAAAAGGGGTCCTAGAGACCATGGGGAAGTGCAACATACTCCCATGGCCTTGTTCTACATCTAACCTTCAGGTGGAAGGAGTAGGTCGCAAATCGGGGACTGGTCCCCAGGCTAGAGGAGAATAACCTAAATACTCTGCTAGTAAAACCAGTGGCTGAGGTGACTGCAAGCACCAAGGCCACATCCACACACAAATTCGCTGGAAGGTGACCCCAAAGGGCCAAGGGATAGAGCATCAAGCCACCCAAAAGGGTCTGCGGGCACCGGCTCAGGGCTCAGTGTTGAGGGCACAAACTAGGAGGGAGAAGCAAGCGCAGGAAGATGACATGGGGAGGTACACATAAGAAAGGTGCACCGGACTCAACCTCCGAACTACCCGGGATTGGCTGGAGACCATCACAGTGGAACCCAGCACTCCAAAGGCGGTCACTGGCATGTCGTGTTACCTTGGAACCTGCTAAAGTGAGTTAAAACCTTGAGACTGCATCCCTGTGTCACTCCATTATTCTCCTGCACCTACGGCCCAGGAACCCCCACTATCGCCTACTACTACTACTACCCCCATCCGCCCTGAGGCCCAGCTCTACCTGTAGAGAGCTGCACCATCTAAGCTGCGTCACCATCTGCCCCAGAGGTCCCCATCCCGCAGCGGCGGCACCCCAACATGCCGCATACCACAGGTGGCGTCACGAATAAACTGTTATCATCCCCTTCCTATTTACTAAACAACACTGCCGGGGTCATGGAACCGGGCCTTGCCACTGCGGCGCCCCAGGAGCAGAACCGCTGCCCGCTAACGAGTCACCCTAGGTCCCGGTGCTGGCGTGTCACATAGTCTCCCCATGACCCAGCACCCCAAGAGCCTGAAATATAAACTCCCAGTGCACCTTGTCGAACGCTTTCCTGGCGTCGATCGACAGGATGCACATGGGTATCCCCTCTCTTCTTGCTCTATCAGGGAGATAGACTGGATGGTATTATTACTGGTTTCGTGCCCCACCACAAACCCCACTTGATCCTGGCTTATCAGCTGAGGGAGAATTGACCTGAGCCTATTAGATAGTAATTTAGCATACACGTACATCTTAACGTCGATGTTGATGAGTGAAATTGGGAGGTAGCTGCTGCAGAGAAAAGGGTCCTTCCCGGTATTCAGTACAACCGTAATGTGTGCCGCCAATGCTTGCTTAGGGAAGAACCCTCCCCCGCCACAAAATTTCATACCACCAGAAACATCGGACCCAACTGATCTGTGAACGTTTTGAAAAAGTCCGCCGTGTAGCCGTCCAGCCCTGAGCTCTTCCCCACTGGGAGATCTTTCCAGACTGTGGTCAACTCCTCTAATGTGAAATTGTCTTCTAGATCTGCCAGGGTCTCTGGTTTCAGCTGAGGGAGTCTTAAGCCCCTGTTACACATAGCAATTTCGTTAGCAAAATCGCTGAAACATTACAGATTGTGTGACACAACAGCGACCTCGCTAGCGATCTCGCTACGTCTGACACATAGCAACGACCAGCCCCCCGCTGCGATATCGCTGATTGTACCTGAACGTCCTGGTTAATTTTTTTATCGTTGGTGTCCTGCTGGGCATCATGCATCGCTGTGTTTGACGCCATAACAACGACGAGCGACCTCGTTGGCGACTGAGAACTCAGCGATGCAGGCGTGTTTTTGCTTTGTCTTTTCAACGCCCCCTCAGCTCCGAATGGTGGTCACAACTGCATTATGATTGGGCGACCTTGCCATAAAGAAGGCAAAGTAGTAGCGCTTCTATCCTTTGTTCCTGAGCATGTGCATGTCTGTGGGTCGAATTATACCTCCATTTCACCACGCGGTTTGCTTCAGCGTCTATCGAGGTCTGAGTCATAAGAATAGCTGCTGTGTGCCGAGGTCGTTATATGGATCGCCGTATCGTTGCTGCATCGTTAATTAGATCTGCCTGTTTGCTAGCTCACTAGTGATCATGTAGCGACGTCCAAGTGATCCTGACCAGGTCGTATCGTTGTCGAGATCGCTGGAACGTCACTACGTGTAACGGGACCCTTATGGAGATTAAATATTGCCCTATCTTTACTTTAAGCAGATGTTGGGTGAGATTGTGGAAATGCCCCTTCATGTTGTACAGTGACTGATAGAACTCCCTGAATCCCTGGAGGATGCCCCCAGTGCAATGTATCTTCTTCCTGCTCGCAGCTGTGATGAAGGGAATATAGCTTGCTGGGGGTCGTGGGCATGGGATCCTAGCCAGCAACCAACCTCTCCTGTTTCCTAGATGGTAAAACTGACTCCTCATTTTTTCCCTAGCAGATCTGGATTTTTTGTCTAGGATGGATAACAGATTCTGCTTGGCAGTGGAGAGCTGGGTAAAGATATATCGGTCCTGAGAGGCCTAATGTTGCTTTTCCAGAGTGTGGATTTGGTTAGTAAGTGTTTTAATCTCTTCTGTCCTCTGCTTTTTGAGTCGTGACACATGTTTGATAACGGTACCTCTCAGCACGCATTTAAGGGTTTCCTACTTAATGGTGGGAATGGACTGGTCCGACTCATGGTCCGAAAAGAAGTTAGAAAGTGTTTGTGACATGTCGTTAAGACAGGCGGGGTCCTGTAAAAGATTTTCATTTAGTCGCCATGTATTGGTGTCCAGCTAAATTGAGAAATAGACGGGTGCATGATTAGACCAGAGGATAAAACTCATATCTTCAGAGTCCAATAGGGTGTGTGAAATGAAGAAATAATCTATTCTGCCATACACAGAGTGTGTACCGCCCCGCGCTCGGCTACAGCCGAGCCGCTCGGATCCGGGCTCGTGTGTCAGTGGCTCGAGCGCCTCCGGACCGGGGGTCACGTCGCTCTGCAAGGGGCTAGCGCTTTGAAGGGGGGTTTTAGATTTAAAGTTCGTGATGCCACCCACGGCTTGTGGTGAATGTAGGCACCACCGCTGCTGTTTACTAGGCACCCCGGGGGAGATGTTGGTGCAGCTTGTGAGGTTAACCTCCTCCGTGGGCAGGGGTGGTGGCCCCGGGACCCATTTGATGTGATGCGATGTTGGTGCTCGGCGGGGCAGGGTGGTGCGTGGCCCGAAGGCACAGTGGTACTCACTCTGACAAACACACGGGAGTCTTTGGTAAACCAAATGGATGGTGGTCGGCGCCCATAGCCGGCTGCTTTGGTTCCCCAAACGGGTTGATGGTGTCCGCCTTTCTCCTGCACCTTTTTGTAGTTGTGGACAGCCGCGCTTCAGCGTTGGGAGTCCCGCTTCCCGGCGTGTATGTCGGGAGAGCCCGTTTGCCCGCAGGCCCTGGCCCTTTGGATCTCTTGGCCTTGGCGGTGGCCATTATCCGGAATTGGTGGGCTGTTGCCTTCTTTCGGGACTTGGGTGGGCAAGGACCTAGAGTCCAGACATCAATTAGGTAATTAACGGGGTCCGGTAGATTTGGGACCGCGTTTCAGGTCTGAGTACCCCCTCGTGTGCTCCGGTTTCCAGTCGGTTCCCCGGTTCGGTACCGGCAGGCCACTACCCTGTCCCGGCTACCTACGGTTCCACCTGTCTGTCTTCCCGGCTCCTGCAGATGGCCACCACCGTCTGCCTCCTAGCCAAAGTGCCCGGGCGCCTACCCAGGACACTGACAGATTTACTCCTCTACTCCACTTCACTGTCAAAACTAGACTCGACTACTCTCCTCCTCCTCCTAAACTGATCTGTTTTGGTTTTTCCTGCCTCTGGGCCTGTGTACTCCTAGGTGGGCGTGACCAACTACCTGGCTCCGATCCCCTGGTGTGGACATCAAACCCAGATGGAGGTGACTAGGGTTTAGTAGGTTGGCTGGTGTCACCTTATTTGGGGATTAGTGTTGTGCAAGGGCCTAACTGTGACTACCTGGCTAATCCAGGGCGTCACACTCTCCCTTGGTTGAATGCAGACCGTCCGTGGGCTGCCCGACCACCACCGGTTTATTTTGTAACTGAAAAAGATAAAAATAGAAAAACAAATACAAGTATAATAACATTATTTACATTAGAAAAACTGTAGGAATCATCCCTTATGAAAGGCATGTTACTTAAACGTTGCAAACATTATAACATTTTTATTAACGGGAACGGGACCGGGTCCTTCCGCTTGCCCACCCAAGCAAACCTGCACCTTGATGCTGCCACTAAAAAAAGGTCAGCACCCCTTTTCCCCAGTCCAGGAAACAGGCCCAGGTACGGGTATTGCCCACAACGGGCCAGGTACAAAGTTCCATACCCAGTAGTCTCTCAGAGGCCCCACGTCCAGGGGACCCCTGACCCGGAGGGTTGTCACCGGTTGCACTGGTGACGGGACCCCGGTATTCTCTGCCGCAGGCCCTTCCTCCAACCAGCCTCTCCGGAGACTGTAGGATGGGATAGGAGGGTCCAGGGACTATTTGCAAGGCCCAAAAGTTATTGAGTGGCCTGCAAGTTCTCGGCCTTGTCTATTTAAACAGGGTAGAAACACTGCCAAAAGTCCCAACGGGGACGGAGACGGGAACATGGTAGCCAGAAACCGCTACCTCTTTAACATTCTTCTTTGGAGCTGTATGGCGGGGGAGGGGACTGGGGTCGCCTGGGAACGTTGTGGCTCACTCTCCTCTTTACATCCACGGCAAACCAGACCCTCTCCCTGCCGTGCCGGGTGTAGGTGACCAGCTCACTGAGCTTCAGGTCACGATCCGGGTGACCCAAGGGAAGATGAGAGTTAACGTCCTGCCGGGAGACAAAAACTTCGGCCTCCAGGCCCGGTTCAAAGATGAACCCCCATCCACGCCGGGGGTCAAATTGTCAGACCTGGACCTCGTAAGTCGGGCCCCGTACTCTGTAGGTGGCCCTCCGGAGGTTTTGTTTCTCCCGGATGGTACGGGCCAGCACCTCAGCTCTCTGCCTTTCACGGGCCTCGATCTCCTGGCCCAGCCGGTTTTGCTGCCGCTCCCAATACAGAGCGTCTGCTTGCTCCCTTTGCGCAGGAGTTGGGCCCTGCCGGAGTTCCCCCATATCGGCTACGACCGGTACCTTCAGAGTTGGGGAACCCCTTAGTGTCATGGCCTGCAGTGCTGCCTTGCAGCGACAACCCCGCAACGCCTCAGCCGAGGCCTGGGAACTGGGAACAGCCAGCGCCACATGCTGGGCCCTCCTTCGGTTGGGATCCATTTCCTCCCTGGCCGGGCAGACTGCCGGGGCCTTAGGCTGCTAGGGCGCGGTCACTTCCGGGACCAGCAGGTCCACTCTGGGAACGGGTACCTTCCACAGGAGCAGGATCGGTGCCGGCTGTCTGCGGGCTGCCTCCCCAGGTGGGTCCTCAGAGGTGAATGGGACAGATTCCGCTGCCGATGGCGGGGGCAGTGGACCGAGCGGAGGAGCAGTGGCAACTGACACGAGCGGTGAGGGAAGCAGCATGGAGAGTGGGGGCAGACCGGGTCCCTCAGCCGCAGCGGCCGGTCCCTCAGGGACATAGGGGCGTGGGTCGCTTACCCGCTTTCTAAACACTGCCTCCAGTTCACGTGCTCGCACGGAAGCAGCGATCTCCCTTATCACGGCCACCCATCGTTCCATTAGGAGCCGCACCTGGGCCTGCAAGCGGCAACACATTAGGATCGTCCGGGCTTCCACACACGCTGCCGTTCCAGGCGCGGGCTCCGGGGTTGCGGGCTTGCCAGATGAGGCGGACATGTTGCTCGTTCGGGGTCCAGGAACCAGACGGGTGGCAGAGTCCTGGAGTCCCTGTCCTTTATCCCTTCGGTCACATGGGACAGGATCTTCACCCGCCCCCCTTGGTCTTTTCACAGCACACCTTCTGCACGGCTTCTTTTTGCAGCAGCGCGCTTTCCAGCACTCTCTGTTCCCAGGGGGCGGGGCTTTGCTTTCATGCCCTTTCTACGGGGAAGACGGCTTAGGCGGGAATCTTCGCGCCACAAGATGGCGGATTTCGCAATTTTTGCAATGGATCACCGCTGGCTTCAAGGCGCACTTCCATCGGTAAGTGGACTGCTTCAATCCTGTTCATGACGCCAGAAGAGTCGATGTGTACCACCCCGCACTCGGCTACAGCCGAGCCGCTCGGATTCGGGCTCGTGTGTCGGTGGCTCGAGCGCCTCCGGACCGGGGGTCACGTCGCTCTGCAAGGGGGTAGCGCTTTGAAGGGGGGTTTAGATTTAAAGTTTGTGATGCCACTCACGGCTTGTGGTGAATGTAGGCACCACCGCTGCTGTTTACTAGGCACCCCGGGGGAGATGTTGGTGCAGCTTGTGACGTTAACCTCCTCCATTGGCAGGGGTGGTGGCCCCGGGACCCGTTTGATGTGATGCGATGTCGGTGCTCGGTGGGGCAGGGCGGTGCGTGGCCCGAAGGCACAGTGATACTCACTCTGACAAACACACAGAAGTCTTTGGTAAACCAAAATGGATGGTGGTCGGTGCCCGTAGCCGGCTGCTTCGGTTCCCAAAACGGGTTGATGGTGTCCGCCTTTCTCCTGCACCTTTTTGTAGTTGTGGACAGCCGCGCTTCAGCGACGGGAGTCCCGCTCCCCGGCGTGTATGTCGGGAGAGCCCGCTTGCCCGCAGGCACTGGCCCTTTGGATCTCTTGGCCTTGGCGGTGGCTGTTATCCAGAATCGGTGGGCTGTTGCCTTCTTTCGGGACTTGGGTGGGCAAGGACCTAGAGTCCAGACCTCAATCAGTTAATTAACGGGGTCCGGTAGGTTCGGCACCGCGTTTCAGGGTCTGAGTACCCCCTCGTGTGCTCCGGTTTCCAGTCGGTTCCCCGGTTCGGTACCGGCGGGCCACTACCCTGACCCGGCTACCTACGGTTCCACCAGGCTGTCTTCCCAGCTCCTGCAGACGGCCACCACCGTCTGCCTCCTAGCAAAAGTGCCCGGGCCCCTACCCAAGACACTGACAGATTTACTCCTCTACTCCACTTCACTGTCAAAACTAGACTCGACTACTCTCCTCCTCCTCCTAAACTGATCTGTTTTGGTTTTTCCTGCCTCTGGGCCTGTGAACTCCTAGGTGCGCGTGGTCAACTGCCTGGCTCCGCCCCTCCAGGTGTGGCCATCAAACCCAGAGGGAGGTGACTAGGGTTTAGTAGGTTGGCTGGTGTCACCTAATTTGGAGATGGGTGTTGTGCTAGGGCCTAACTGTGACTACCTGGCTAGTCCAGGGTGTCACAAGTGGACTACAGAATACAAACTATAGGCTCTGGTGTCTGGGTGAAGGATCCTCCATACATCCACTAGCTTCAGACCATGCAGCTGCCTCCTAACCCCTCGGGTGGTCGCAAGGGAGTAAGAGGACCTACCTGATGAGACGTCCATAGATGGACTCATTGGTAGGTTGAAGTCGCCACCTAGTTTCACAGGAAGGGGGCCAGCAAAGTCTTCCAGTGTGCACCAAACCGTCGCTGATCCTTGCTGAGCAAATAAACATTAGCAATAATAAATTTGCGGGAAACCCAAGAGACTTTAAAAAAAATGTATCTGCCTATAGGGTCGATGAGAGGGTGGACCACCTCTGGGACAAAAGTCTTGTGGAAGGTCACCGACACCCCCCACTCGACTTGGGAGTCAGGAATCGTGCTATGATACCATGTGGGATAATACTGAGAGATGCAGTTCGGCACTGAGTCACGTCTAAAGTGTGTTTCCTGCAATAGCAGTACTAAGATATGCTGTTTGTGGCTATCATAGCAAATTCAGCTCCTTTTCTCCGGGATGTCGAACCCCTTAATGTTGAGAGAACAGAATTCAGGCTTACCCATAGCAAGCCGTGTCACAGACCTCAAGTACAGCTGCGACATCAATCCAGATGGGAATGGTAGAATAGAGGAAAGAGAGGATAGGGTGAGCAAAGGTTGAAGTACACAGAAAAGGGAGGACACATAAAGGTGAGGTATGTATCTGTGACGCACTGGCTGGGCCAGGTAGTCACAAACAGGGCCCTGCATTACACCAGTCCCTCACCAGGTAACACACAGCCGACCATGTACGCCCTAGTCACCTCCCTCAGGGCTGATGGGCACACCAGGGTGCGGAACCAGGCGGTTGGAAGACGCCCACCTAGGAGTCATGATAGCCTGAGGCAGGAGAAAGTACAAGACACAACAGTTTGGAAGTTCAAGGAGAGAGGAGGTCAGGCCTGTGAGTGGCAGGCCTGAGGCAAACTGACAGGTGCCAGGGTCGGAGCCCTGGTGCCTTAGGCTAGGAGGCAAACAGTGGTCTCGTCTGCAGGAGCCGAGAAGACGGCTAGGTGGAACCGTGGTGGACCGGGGCAAGTTGATGTCCCGCCGGTACCGACCCGGGGAACCAACCCGGAGCACAAAGGGCGGTACTCAGACCCTGAAGCTAGGTCCGGAAACAACTGTGGACTAGTTAATTAACTGATTGAGGCCAGGACTTTAGGTCCTGTCCCACCCAAAGTCCCGAAAGAAGACAACAGCCCACCGAGGGGGATAGAAGGCCACCGCCAAGGCTCAGAGATCCCATGGGCTAGTGTCTGCGGGCAAGGGCTCCCTAGGCCATCACAAGCCGGGAGCGGACTACTGAAGTTGCAGGCTCAGGTAGTCCAACGTTCACAAAGGTGCGAGAGAAAGACAGAGACCACCAGCCGGGTGGGGGACCAGAACGCAGCCAGCTGCGGGCACCGACCACCATCATTTTGGTTTACCAGAGACTTGTGTGTTTCCTTCAATAGTGAGTACACCAGTACCCTGCATCTCCCTGCACCAACGCCCACCGGGTCCCGAGGCCACTATCCCTTCCCACGGAGGGGTTAACAACTTGCTGCACAACATCTCCCCCGGGTGCCCCATCACAGCAGCGGTGGTGTCCAACTTCACCCCAAGAGACAGACCAGTCACTGGGTATCATGGGGCCTCTCAGCAGCAGATGGTGACTTCTGCGGGCTCCTGGCTTTCTCAACCAGTTGCCATCTTGGGGGTGCTGGAGGGAACTGATACCCTGATGGCCAGTCCGACAGATCAGTCATTGGCAATTTGAAGGTTCCAAGGAACTTGGGGAGATCTCCCAACCTGCGGAATGCCACTGATTTACCCTCTTTGAAGGCAACCAGACTGAAGGGGAAGCCTAACTGATACTGGATACCCCTGCCCCTGAGGTGAGACAGCAAGTGCTCTGCGGAGCTAGAGAGTGCATCGGGCCAGATCCAGAAGAAGAGAAACCTGAGCCCCCTCAACAGTGAGTGGTCCCTGTTGTCTGGCTTCCACCATGATTGTCCCAGAACCTGACTTGGGGCCTGGGGTCCAGAGCCCATTTTATGCGATCCAATTCCATGGCATCTGGAGAGTCTACACCAAATAACTGGGAAAAGATTTTCTGCGCTGTTGCATTTAATGCAGCTGGGGGGACCAACTCCGGCAGGCCACAGATGCGGACATTGTTCCACCAGTTTCAGTTTTCTTGATCCTCCTGCCTGGATGCCAGCTCTTCTAATCTGAAGAATGAGGATTTCCCTGTGGACCTGCAGCTCTGACACAGTGGCCTCCTGATATTTCTTGATCCCCTCCACTCTCTCTGAGTTCCTTTTTAAAAGAGTGAAGCTCCCTCTTGTAGCTTGTCTCAAGCCTGCAGACTAGTGCTTCTAAGTCCCTTTTTGTTGGCAAAGCCCTGAGGTCTGCACTTATCTCCCACAGGTTCATCTCTGCAGGGTCGGTCTCCTCTCCTCTGGAGCCTCTGCCTCCGTGAGCTGAGCCTTGTGAGTCAGCGTGCAGCATCTCCTGCTGATGTGGAAGCTGCTGCTGCTCTGTGGGTGCCAACTTTCATCTCATGCTGCGGGAGTGAGTCGGTGTAGCAGCCATCAAATAGCGGTCCATGCTTCCCAAATCAGCCTCAGGGTCAAGACCAAGCTTGTCTGCCTTTCTGTGCTTGACCATAGGGAGTCTTTAGCCATTCCACATAGCAATAATGGCCGGGGGGATCAGCCTTGGCATGGAGCTCTGAAACCCTGCATCCTACTCAGCCACCGGGAAGCCATGTCCCCCCAAAACTCCATTTCTTAATTACATGTCGAACTGAGGAAATGGCATTTTGAAAACGCTCAGCCTTCGCCTGTTTTTTGTGCCTCCACCATTTTCATTTTCAGAGTGCTAGGCAGCTGCTTAGACAAACCCATGGCTGATATTTTTTAGCAGAAGTTTAGAGGAGGTTGAAGCTGTGAAATTTTCATCACCTGCCTTTCCTAATGATGATAGTGAACAATCCATAACCCTAAACAGGCTAATTAAGATCTGAAACCTTGGTCCAAGTTATCTGAGTACACAAATCTCGAAGGGTGTCCAAATTTTTACATCAGCCCAAAGGAAAATGTGTCATCTTGCACTTTATGCCTTTTAGAGATCATTTCATCTTCAACTTGCTTAAATGTTCAAAATAACAGTAATTTTGACCATGGGTGCCCAAACGTTTGCATGACACTGTATCATGCATTAACTTTATTGTGCTAGGTTTACAGAGTTTGAGCAAAAATATTCAACGGCCAGCTTCGCCAAAGAGGGAGGCGCATGGGTGAGACTAGGCATGGTAGTACCAGCTAAAATCATCCAAAGTTATACCACTTTAGTGGCGTAACTTATGCCAGCAATGTTACTATAGTTCTACATTAAAGTAGCATTTTTGGAGAGGTGCACAGAGGCACACGCCATTGAGATGTGCCTCTTAATAATTTAGATGCATCTTACCTTTCCATGCCCCTTCATTAAGACTGATGTGTACAAAGCAAGTCTTACAAGGAATCTGTCAGCAGGTTTTTGCTGTGTAATCTGAGAGCAGCACGATGTTGGGTCAGAGACCCTGATTCCAGTGAAGTGGGACATATTAGGCTGTGTTTTTGCTGTTTCAATAAAATCAATGTTTTATTAGAAGGAAATTATCACTAGTTATCACAAGAGGTGAGGTGTCTGCTGCCTCCTAATCCAACCCCACACCCACCACTGATTGGCTGCTTTCTGTGTACAATGTACAGTGGAACCTTGGATTACGAACTTAATTGGTTCCAGGCGTGTGCTCTTAAATCAAGTTACTCTTATAT
The DNA here is from genome assembly GCF_048569485.1 of Anomaloglossus baeobatrachus. Classification (NCBI taxonomy): domain Eukaryota; kingdom Metazoa; phylum Chordata; class Amphibia; order Anura; family Aromobatidae; genus Anomaloglossus; species Anomaloglossus baeobatrachus. Next base: position 226,982,640 of record NC_134357.1, read on the forward strand.
CAAAACTAAGTTTCCCATAGGAAATAATTGAAACACAGACAATTCGTTCCACAACCCAAAAATATTTACAGTATTTATACAAATTTATTACAGTAATACAATATAATGTACTGTATTCATATAAAATGATTACAGTACACTAATACTGTAATAATTTGTACTGTACAGTAAAAAACATGACATGTAAAACAAATTAAACTGCACATTAGCTTTCAATAAAATTGTTGGTGTGTGAGAGATACAGTACAAGCAATGTGATGTACTGGTTAGCCAAAAGAGAGTACAATAGTGTATCCACAAATGAAAAATTGATAGAAATGCTATAAAGTATATACTGTACTGTAGAATGGTATACTGTATACAGTAAACAGTACATATGGACAGAACGTTACCTCCAGAGTGGGTCAGAGCACGGTGAAAGGATAGAACCGGAAGTGTGCACGGTGAGAATTTTCTCTTATTGCAAAGCATTGCTCTTAAACCAAGTTACACATTTTTAAAAAACTTTGCTTGTCTTGCAAAACGCTCTCAAACCAAGTTAGTCTTAAACCAAGGTTCCACTGTATATTAACAGAAAGATGCCAATCAGTAGTATGTGTATACTCTGCTCAGCACACGAGCTGTGCTAAATCTGCAGCAGAAAAAAACTGATTTTATCACAACTGCTGAACCCAGTAAACTGAGTGATACATTGTTGGAATCAGGTTCTCTATTCCGACATCATGCTGATGTCGGAATCTGTCAATAGGTTTTTGCCATGTAATCCCTTTTTAATGAATCTGGCCCAAGATCTTAGTGCTGAAAATGGCAATGATAAACTATGAATACTACGCAATGAGTATACTGCAATGTGGTGTGGATGGAAAAAAAGTTTATAAATCTAAATCGTCGATATTAACTTTTAGGACTGCAATATCCAATAGCTAGAGTTCAATCCCGCTTCATGTCTGAAGAGACAATTTGCATATCAAAGTTAAGTAGAAACTGTGTCATGACAATGTAGCTGTTCAAGTGATGGTGCGTGATGTAATAACCCAGCAGCTGAGCTCAGGACCATTTTGCATTCTGATAGAAATGTTTTTGAGGGAAGGGTGCACTAACTAAAAATATATTAATATGGGGGCGTGGCCTGGACCTCATGTAGAGAGGAAGCAGCGTGGGTGAGCTCCTGCCTGGATCCTGAATCATCCTGCACACCGGCCTTGCTGACAGGCACTACCGACCCTGGAGGGCTGCAACACTACTTATAACACCCGGGGAAGCGAGCACAGCCAGGATATGCCGACCCGCAGCAGCAATAAAAGGGACAAAGACGCGCAGGAGCGCGCCTCTGAAGAATCCAATATGGCGCCGCCGGCATCCACACCATCCCGAGCTGGAGCAGTGGGAGTAGCAAGCAGGTTGGAGTGGTTTGCCAGAGTGGCCCCTGGCACAGAGCCTACCTACAACGAGACACCCGATGGCAGCGCTGAACGGGCCCTGGAGCAGGGAGAAAACATACCCGACGGTGAGACTGTGAGTACCCTGGGCCCTGCATGTTCAGCAGCAGAAGATATGCAGACACAGAGGCCTGCGCTGGCAGAGGGAGAAGGGGGAGATGTGGAGCAAACAACACCTGTTTTTACTGAGGCCATACTGAGAGACATTCTGGCAGCAATTAACTCTTGCAATACCACATTGGCCACTCTAAGCGGCCAGATGGGAACTGTCACCTCAGATATGGCCTGTATTAAACGTGAGCTGCAAGGGGTGACTGTCAGAATGGGGGAGCTGGAGGAAAGAGTGAGTACAACAGAGGATAAATTACCACCAATGTCACGAGAGCTGGGAAAGGCCACGCAAAATATCTCCACACTGCTAAACAAGGTGGATGATTTAGAGAACCGCTCCCGCAGAAGTAATTTGAGACTGGTGGGGGTCCCAGAGAGGATGGAGGGCAATGACCCATTGAATTTCTTTGAAAAATGGCTTAAAGACACCATGGGAAAAGACATACTATCCTCTTTTTTCACCATTGAAAGAGCGCACAGGGTCCCTGCGCGTGCCCCACAGCCGGGAGCACCCCCACGTCCTATTCTGATTAAACTACTGCACTATAAAGATAGGGACACTATCCTGCACAGAGCCAGAGATATCAAAGAACTTGCAATTGATGGGAGGAAGATATCAATATTTCCTGATTTCTCCATGGAAGTGCAACGTAAAAGAGCGCAATTTATTGAGATCAAAAAACGATTGCGCAACCTACAAGTGCCATATTCCATGATGTACCCTGCTAAACTGCGGATTGCTGTGAATGGAGAGATTCATTTTTTTGATACGGCTGGGGCGGCGCTGTCTTGGCTGGATATCAATGAGAGATCCCTGAGGAGGAAGAATACCTGAGATTTTCCTTTCTGCCGCCAGGCGTTGTTTTTGTTTGGGACACTATGCTGGTGAGCTCATTACAGTTAAATTCATCTAGGATCCAGGTTGGGAGACGGCCGGTTCATTGTGGACACACGCTGCACTAGCGAGTTGTGGACCCCCCTCCCTGCATGGACTTGGGGCGTGTTTTTAGCCCGGATTCTCTCTATTTGGGAGAAATGTGTAAGATACACTTGATTTTGAGTGCAGGGGCACTGCGCACTGGTGTGCGGAGCCCTATGTCTCTCCTTGTTTTTCTTGTTTATTGTTGTATGATGCAATCTGTTTGGGAAGTGTGGTGTGCCTCAGTCATGTCGCTCAACCTAATGTTTTTGAGAATCGGTGGAGAACGCCTCTCTCCTCCAGGTATGAAGTATCCGTCCGGATTATATCTTAGTCTACGCTTATGGCGACATCTTTAAATATTGTAGCGTGGAATGTTAGAGGGCTCGGAGATGCGAACAAAAGATATGCTATATTTACTCACCTACAGAAACTTTTACCGGCTATTTTATGTCTCTCCGAGACCCACATGGTCAGGGATAATGTTCATTGGCTGAGGAAGGGATGGATCGCGCATGAATATCATTCCACATACTCGACCCATGCACGGGGTGTGAGTGTGTTGGTGCACAAATCCATCCCGTTCTCATGTACCAAATCAGTGATTGACCCGGGGGGCAGATTTGTATGTTTGCTTTGCACGCTGTATGGTATACAATTTATTCTGGTTGCGATATATATCCCTCCACCATATTCAGTCGAACCGGTAAAAAGGATATTGTCTATTTTAGATTCCCTTCCATCTGTGCCGACGCTTTTGATAGGGGATTTTAATAATTACTTACATCCCTATCTAGATAAATTACACTCGGGAAACATATCGGAGAACGCCGCCCCGACTTCATTTGCTAGAATGCTAACAGAGCTGGGTTTTGTAGATCTTTGGTGTGCCCAACACCCCACAACCAAACAATTCTCCTGTTACTCTAGCTCCCACCATACCATTTCACGGATAGACCTGGCTATTGGAAACGCACTTATGGCCTCATATACACAAAAGGTGGCCTACCTACCTAGAAGTGTATCTGATCACTCACCATTACATGTTACGCTTGCACGGGGAAACCCCCTCGCTCTGCCCAGGCCTATCTGGAAACTTAATCCCTTCTGGATCCAGCTTATTGGGGGATCTTTATATGATAACATTCTGGAATACTTTCATCTTAATGAGTGCTCTGCACCGCCACACATAGTTTGGGACTCTATGAAAGCTGTGGTAAGGGGTATATATATTAGAGAAATATGCATACGCAAAAATCAAACCAAATGTTACACCCAGAGTCTGATTCAGAAGGTGTCTGATGCGGAGGCTGCGGTGGTGCTCAACCCGACAGTAGAAACTAAAAACACTCTAGAGAAGGCACAGATGTCACTCAAAGAAAATCTCATGTCGGTGGCAGAAAATAAACGCTATTTCCTTAATAGTGATGAGCGAGCATGCTTGTAACTACTCGGTACTCGCACGAGTATCACTGTACTCGGGCTGCTCGGCGGGTACCGAGTAATTTTGCAATACTCGTGCTTTACTCGTGGTCTTCATCCCTGCATGTTGGCGCTCTTTTGAGAGCCAGCCCTCATGCAGGGATTGGCTGGCAGACCACTGCAATGCCACAGCCCTGTTAGTTGTGGAATTGCAGTGATTGGCCGGCCTGCACAGCGTGACCGAGCCTTTATACCGGCCGGCGCGCTGTGCTCTGTACACAGCCATCTCATATTCCCTGCTTTCCACGCCCACAGGCGCCTATGATTGGTTGCAGTGAGACACGCCCCCACGCTGAGTGACAGGTGTCACACTGCACCCAATCACAGCAGCCGGTGGGCGTGTCTATACTGTGCAGTAAAATAAATAAATAAATAATTAAAAAAACGGCGTGCGGTTCCCCCCAATTTTAATACCAGCCAGATAAAGCCATACAGCTGAAGGCTGGTATTCTCAGGATGGGGAGCCCCACGTTATGGGGAGCCCCCCACCCTAACAATATCAGTCAGCAGCTGGCCAGAATTGCCGCATACATTATATGCGACAATTCTGGGGCTGTACCCGGCTCTTCCCGATTTACCCTGGTGCGTTGGCAAATCGGGGTAATAAGGAGTTATTGGAAGCCCATAGCTGCCAATAAGTCCTAGATTAATCATGTCATGCGTCTATGAGACACCCTCCATGATTAATCTGTAAGTTACAGTAAATAAACACACACACCAGAAAAAATCCTTTATTAGAAATAAAAAACACACACATATACCCTGGTTCACCACTTTAATCAGCCCGAAAAAGCCCTCCTTGTCCGGCGTAATCCAGGATGATCCAGCGTCGCATCCAGCGCTGCTGCATGGAGGTGACCGGAGCTGCAGCAGACACCGCCGCTCCGGTCACCTCCACACAGCAAATGAACACAGCCGCGCGATCAGCTGCTGTCACTGAGGTTACCCGCTGTCACCGCTGGATCCACCGGTGGCCGCGGGTAACCTCAGTGACAGCAGCTGATCGCGCGGCTGTGTTCATTTGCTGTGTGGAGGTGACCGGAGCGGCTGTGTGTGCTGCGGCTCCGGTCACCTCCATGCAGCAGCGCTGGATGCGACGCTGGATCATCCTGGATTACGCCGGACATGGAGGGCTTTTTCGGGCTGATTAAAGTGGTGAACCAGGGTATATGTGTGTGTTTTTATTTCTAATAAAGGATTTTTTCTGGTGTGTGTTTATTTACTGTAACTTACAGATTAATCATGGAGGGTGTCTCATAGACGCCTGACATGATTAATCTAGGACTTATTGGCAGCTATGGGCTGCCAATAACTCCTTATTACCCCGATTTGCCAACGCACCAGGGCAAATCGGGAAGAGCCGGGTACAGTCCCAGAACTGTCGCATATAATGTATGCGGCAATTCTGGGCGGCTGTTGGCTGATATTGTTAGGGTGGGGGGCTCCCCATAACGTGGAGCTCCCCATCCTGAGAATACCAGCCTTCAGCCGTATGGCTTTATCTGGCTGGTTTTAAAAATGGGGGGAACCGCACGCCGTTTTTTTTAATTATTTATTAATTTTAATTATTAATTTTAATTATTTATTAAATAATTAAAAAAAACGGCGTGCGGTTCCCCCCATTTTTAAAACCAGCCAGATAAAGCCATACGGCTGAAGGCTGGTATTCTCAGGATGGGGAGCTCCACGTTATGGGGAGCCCCCCACCCTAACAATATCAGCCAACAGCTGCCCAGAATTGCCGCATACATTATATGCGACAGTTCTGGGACTGTACCCGGCTCTTCCCGATTTACCCTGGTGCGTTGGCAAATCGGGGTAATAAGGAGTTAATGGCAGCCCATAGCTGCCACTAAATCCTAGATTAATCATGTCAGGCGTCTCCCCGAGATTCCTTCCATGATTAATCTGTAAATTACAGTTAAAAAACACACACATCCGAAAAATCCTTTATTAGAAATAAAAAACACTAACAAAGTCCCTCATTACCAATTTATTAACCCCGACAAACCCTCCATGTCCGGCGTACTCCACAGTCCTCCAGCGTCGCGTCCAGCTCTGCTGCATGGAAGTGACAGGAGCTGCAGAAGACACCGCCGCTCCGGTCACCTCCACGCAGCTAATGAAGACAGCCGTGCGATCAGCTGAGCTGTCACTGAGGTTACCCGCTGTCACTGGATCCAGTGACAGCGGGTAACCTCAGTGACAGCTCAGCTGATCGCGCTACTCACCTCATTTGCTGCGTGGAAGTGACCGGAGCGGCGGTATATTCTGCAGCTCCGGTCACCTCTATGCAGCAGCGCAGGATGCGACGCTGGAACATCCTGGATGACGCCGGACATGGAGGGCTTTTTGGGGCTGATTAAAGTGGTTAACCAGGGAATGTGTGTGTGTTTTTTATTTCTAATAAAGGATTTTTCGGGTGTGTGTGTTTATTTACTGTAACTTACAGATTAATCATGGAGGGTGTCTCATAGACGCCTGACATGATTAATCTAGGATTTAGTGGCAGCTATGGGCTGCCATTAACTCCTTATTACCCCGATTTGCCAAAGCACCAGGGCAAATCGGGAAGAGCCGGGTACAGCCCCAGAACTGTCGCATATAATGTATGCGGCAATTCTGGGCGGCTGCTGACTGATATTGTTAGGCTGGGGGGCTCCCCATAACGTGGAGCTCCCCATCCTGAGAATACCAGCCTTCAGCCGTATGGCTTTATCTGGCTGGCATTAAAATGGGGGGGACCGCACGCCGTTTTTTTTTAATTATTTATTAATTTATTTTACTGCACAGTATAGACACGCCCACCGGCTGCTGTGATTGGGTGCAGTGTGACACCTGTCACTCAGCGTGGGGGCGTGTCTCACTGCAACCAATCATAGGCACCGGTGGGCGGGGAAAGCAGGGAATAGGAGATTGTTTAATGAGCGGCCGGCTTTTTCAAAATAGTAAAAGCCGCCGGTCACCTCCACGCAGCTAATGAAGGGAATAGCGCGATCAGCTGCTGTCAGTCAGGTAACTCCCGGCCACCGCTGGATCCAGCGGTGCCGCGATTAACCTCAGTGACAGCAGCTGATCGCTCTACTCACCTCAGTTGGTGCATGGAGCTGACTGGAGCGGCGGTGAGTAGCGCGATCAGCTGAGCTGTCACTGAGGTTACCCGCGGCCACCGCTGCATCCACCGCTGGATCCAGGTAACCTCAGTGACAGCTCAGCTGATCGCTATACTCATCTCATTAGCTGCGTGGAGGTGACCGGAGCGGCGGTGTCTTCTGCAGCTCCTGTCACTTCCATGCAGCAGAGCTGGACGCGACGCTGGAGGACTGTGGAGTACGCCGGACATGGAGGGTTTGTCGGGGTTAATAAATTGGTAATGAGGGACTTTGTTAGTGTTTTTTATTTCTAATAAAGGATTTTTCGGGTGTGTGTGTTTTTTAACTGTAATTTACAGATTAATCATGGAAGGAATCTCGGGGAGACGCCTGACATGATTAATCTAGGATTTAGTGGCAGCTATGGGCTGCCATTAACTCCTTATTACCCCGATTTGCCAACGCACCAGGGTAAATCGGGAAGAGCCGGGTACAGCCCCAGAACTGTCGCATCTAATGTATGCGGCAATTCTGGGCGGCTGCTGACTGATATTGTTAGGGTGGGGGGCTCCCCATAACGTGGAGCTCCCCATCCTGAGAATACCAGCCTTCAGCCGTATGGCTTTATCTGGCTGGTATTAAAATTGGGGGGACCGCACGCCGGTTTTTTTAATTATTTAATTATTTATTTCACTGCACAGTATACACACACCGGCTGCTGTGATTGGTTGCAGTGAGACAGCTGTCACTCAGTGTGGGAGCGTGTCTCACTGCAACCAATCATAGGCGCCGAAAAGCAGGACAGCAGGGAATAGGAGATTGATTAATGAGCGGCCGGCTTTTTCAAAAGAGGAAAAGCCACCGGAGTTTGAACAGCTGTGCAGCGCCGCGGCAGTGATCGGGGAACGGTAAGTAAGAGAGAGGGGGGGGAACTGACCGACAGACTGTGAGAGGGGGACAGACAAGACAGAGAGAGACAGACCGACGGACTGAGGGAGATAGAATAAAAAAAAAAAATGACCGACATCGTTAGTAAAAAGCACAAAACGTGCGTTTTGGACATCGGAGTGCCACACAAGGTTTTCATGTAAAATCTTTCATGTATTAATCTCAAAAAGTAACATACACCAGCTCTATCTCACTATTGGGTATGTGCCCTTAACATTTCCGCCATGAAAATTCATTTTGGTGTCATTTTGGAAGGTTTTCTGGTGAGTCCGTAAAAATGGCGTAAAACTCGGACAAAATTGTTCACATCTGTGACTTTTGAGTGATAAATGCTTCAAGGGGTCTTCCCCATGCTGATGCCATGTCATTTGAGCACTCTTCTGAGACTTTTGTGACATTTTTAGGGTTTCTCCATGCTGCCGGGGGGTCATTTCACAAAAATACTCGGGTCTCCCATAGGATAACATTGGGCTCGGTGCTCGGGCCGAGTACACGAGTATCTTGGGAGGCTCGGCCCGAGCTTCGAGCACCCGAGCTTTTTAGTACTTGCTCATCACTATTCCTTAAACAAAATTATTTTATGGCGGGGGAGGGCGTGGGGCACCTACTGGCCACAGTCATTAGAGCACAGGAAGGATCTTCTTATATAAATAGGTTAAAGACGGAATCAGGTGACTTTGTAACAGCAAGCGAGGATATAATAAGAGAAATAAAGAGGTATTATATGCGGCTATACACATCAGACTGTGACCTCACGGAGACTGAGATTGAGCAGTATTTGGATGCTCTCTCTCTTCCTACACTGAGTGATGTAAACGGGGAATTGCTGGACCGGGACATCTCATTGGAAGAACTGGAGGAAGCGCTTGGCCAGACACAAAATGAAAAAGCTCCGGGAACGGATGGCCTGCCTGGAGAGTTTTATAAAACGTATGCACCCTTACTGCTACACAAACTACTTAAGGTATTTGAAGAATCTGAAAGGCAGAGGGTCCTCCCGCCCTCTATGAGGGAATCCTTAATAGTCTTAATATTAAAACCCGGAAAAGATCCAGAGATCCCGGATTCGTATCGCCCAATTTCTCTCCTACAAACAGACATTAAATTGCTGGCCAAGGTGCTCGCCAATAGGATGTCCCGAGTCATCTCATCTATAGTGCAGAGTGATCAGACAGGATTCATTCCATGCAGAGCCACATCTATGAATCTCAGGAAATTATATTTGGGAATTCAACATAGTTCTGAGGTACCGGGGGAAAGGGCAATTTTGTCTTTAGACACCGCTAAGGCGTTCGATAGCCTTGAATGGGAATATATGTGGGCTGTACTTCGGAAAATGGGCTTTGGACATAGATTCATAAATTGGGTAAAACTGCTATATGACTCACCGGTGGCGAAGGTTAGGGTTAATGGCAGGGTCTCCGAGTCTTTTCCTCTTGGAAGAGGTACTAGACAGGGGTGCCCGCTTTCACCCTTGCTATTCGCGACTGCAGTGGAGCCGTTGGCAGTGGCAATACGGAAATCCAGGGAGGTAGAGGGATTTCGGTGTGGAGCCGTGGAACAAAAGATATCATTATACGCAGACGATCTACTCTTATATTTAGACAGGGTACGTTCCTCGATTTTGCCGGCAATGAATATCATTCGGGAATTTGGACAGAGGTTTGGTCTACGAATCAACTGGTCCAAGTCGGCTTTAATGCCGTTGGACCCCCTTCCGGGGGACTTTTCGGACTTACAGATTCCAGTTCCTGTGGTCCGGGAGTTTAAATATCTGGGAGTAATTGTCAGCCCAATCCCGAAGGATTTCCAGGCCCTAAATCTGGAACCCCTGTTACAGCGATTCAGAACAAAAGTGCATACCTGGTGCCGTTTGCCGCTATCAAATATCGGCAGATCCAATTTAATTAAAATGGTAATGATGCCACAATTACTATACCTTATACATAATTCTCCAGTGTGGATATGTAGGGAATTTTTTGTAAAAATTAATACAATATTCCGGGAATTTATTTGGAAGAAAAAGCAAGCTAGGATTCGACTGGAAGTGCTACAGCGGGGAAAGGAGGAGGGAGGACTGGCGGTACCAAACCCATATATACTGATCCCTGAGAGAGGGATCAGTATGGAAGTACCCAGGTTGCCGGTTGGATGTGGGACAAAGACAGATAAAAGGGGCACGATATCCCACACTGGCTATGATATTCCGGGTGTGGGACAGGGGTAAGTCTCTTTTGGGGATAAGCGGACCTACAGAGCTCTGGCCACTGTGGCAGAACCCCGACTTGCCAGAAATTAAAAAATTAGTAGGGTTCAGAGGATGGGAGGAGGATAAAGGTATCCATTTAGTGTCACAAGTACTACAAAATAATATTCTTAAAAGCTTTGAACAACTGAGAACGGAGTTTCACCTTCCGCATGTCTTCTTTTATCAGTATTTGCAGCTGAGACACGCACTGGAAAGACAGGGGAGGACAAACCCGGTAACAGTGACACATAATCAAACATTACATAGGCTGCTTACATCTGAGTCCTCTAAGGGTCTTATTTCGGAACTATATAAAAAATTACTACCTGCCCATCTGGAAACACATCCATTGATTGTTAAAAGCAAATGGGAACGAGACGTCGGTCCCCTGACGGAAGGCCAGTGGTCTGATATATTGGAACAAGTTCCTAAACTGGCAGTATCGGAGTGCCAAAAGCTGTCTCAAATATATCTCATCCACAGGGTATACAAAACTCCAGGTCTACTATTTAAGATGGGACTCAGACCAAACACACAGTGTGTTAGGTGTGGACAGGATGATGCCCATTTGTTGCATGTTATGTGGGAGTGTGGACACATTGGTGATTTCTGGAACCAAACCCTGGGACTTATAGATCAAATATATCATATCACAATACAACCGTCGCCCCGCCTGTGCCTGTTGAGTCTGTGGGAAGGAGAAGTGGATCCGGATTCTCCAACAGCTCTGGGAATAGCCCGTATCTTGTACCAAGCAAGAAAGCTACTTGCATATCACTGGTTAGACCCTCTACCACCAACATTACCAGAGCTCAAAAACAAATTAAATAACGTCATAAGATTGGAAAGGGGAGTTTTATTAAAAAGAAAAACATTGAAAAAGTTTTACAGCATTTGGCGGCCATGAATGGAGTTGCCGGGCCTACCCTCTAGTGCACTGGTTCGGGATGCAATGCTGGACCGGTTACTATTGTGCCTGCAGTGATGGCATGTGTGAGGAAGGGAATTAAAACTAGTTTTTTCTGTGATGAAGTGGACTTTGAATGAAGAGGTGAGAGAGGACTGGAACGGTTTCATGGATGACTGCACGGAGAGGGAGGGGCAGGAGAGTATAGCAATATGATGTGGAGCGACACGGCTGATGGAGGAGGTGTTCCTGTTAGTCTGAGGCATTATTGCATAATTTAAGTTTTGTTTATTTGTAGAGCCACGAGGTTTGTAGGCTCAAGCTATATAATATAATTATGATTTGAGAACTCTATTATTATATTTACATACATGCAGAGAAAGAACCTGATTTATAAATCACATGTGTTTATCTGTTTATTGTTATCAGTTATATGAAAAGTGAAATACTCTCTGTATTGATCCCTAATGATTTAATAAAAAAAGATCTGATTTAAAAAAAAATATATATATTAATATGAGATGAATTTGTTGTAGTTTTCTCATTTTTATTTTATTCACAACTTGCATGATCATATGAACACTGTCTATTAACTTACAAGGGAAATAAAACCGTTTTGAAAATAAATTCTTACCTCCCGTCCTCGTGTCTTTGCGCGACACCATTCTAGCAGCATGTTCTTCACGGCACCAGCACCACAGCTTGTCGACCTTTTAACAAGAACCCCTGAAGTGGCCACTCTACAAGACAATTTTTAATACACAACTTGATATATAATCTTAAAAAGGATCCATTACCAAATTAGTGCACAGGATGTAATAGCGGCTGGGGTGCAGAATATAACATATTGTATTTATTTATTTCACCTCTCCATTGTAAATTATTAGCAATCAACATAAATGGCTCCTAATTACTTAATTTTCGTTAAGTCCCAGTGGGTATTATCAGATAGTTTCCACTGGGCTGCATTTACTTCTTCCCCTGTATGAGGATGCCCAATCATAAACAGGCAGGAATACCCTGAGTTCAGAGCAGGTTTTTCAGTGTGTGATAACTGTGAAAGGCAGCTCTGATATCCTGATCCTCATGAATGATAAGAAAGAGCTAACAGTAGAGCAGGGATGCATTCGGTATGGGGGAGGGGAAGAACTGCACTGTGAGAAATTAAGGAGTAAAAGTACTCCCTGTTTAGCTTCAAGGCCGAAGTAGCTTTTCTGTATAATTCTGTATAACACAGCGAGGGGACTCCAACCACAGTCTCCCTCGTTTCCACTTATTGGGCCACAAACACCCCACTTGACTGGCATCAGTTGACCCCCATTTTCAAAATGAAAAAGATGCTTTGCATGAAGCACTCTCAAAAATACACGTGCCTTTCGCCTCCCCTGGATGACCCAGGGGAAGAAAAGTCCTCTGTGAGGCATGACTTGTTCATCTTGGTGAACGTTAGTATGTCCACCTTGTCAGTGGACAGACGCGTGTGCTTATCTGTCAGCACACCCCCAGCAGCACTGAAGACACATTCCGAGAGAATGCTGGCTGCGGGACACGACAAGATCCCCAAGGCATACGTGGCAAACTCTGGCAATTTACCCAGATTGGAAGCCTAGAATGAGCAAGGCTCAAGTTGCACAGTAATGGCATTGATGTTCCCTTGCATATACTCATATCTGTGTCTCATCCTCTTTTTCCTCGTCAAGCTGTTTTGTTTTCGCATGAGAATTTGTTCTTGTCACTTTCCCATGTGTTTGTGTTGTCTTGTGAGTTGTTTGTCACCTTTTGGACACCTTTGAGGGTGTTTTCTAGGTGTTTTTATGTGTTTGTGATTGCCTCCCATTGTTTCCTATGGGGTTCGAGTGGTTCGTCGAACAGTTCGCCGAACTCGAACGCGGCCTCCGTTCGGCGAACCGAACTCGAGCCGAACCGCGCCTGGTTCGCTCATCTCTAATCCTCAGTGAAAGAAGATAGGGATTAGGACAATAAAAAATATTGGTGCAGCTGATCAAGTCCGGAGGGAATACATTTTGTACCCCTCCTCCAAGCGCGGGATACCCTTATTACTATATAGCTGAGGAAGCGGCTAGTATAGAGGTGGAGCCTTAGGTGTCGGCCGGACTCTAACGCACGCCGCATAGTCATAAATTAGTGTAATCCGGACACCACCAAGATAGCAAAAATGTTTAGAACAGAGAAGACAAGGTTAAGAAACCTTAAGATTCACAGAATGTGTTGGATTTAGTGAACATTCCTTAGGTGGGGGGCACGTGCTGGAGAGAGCTAAGCTGTGCATCATGCCCCGGAGACTTTCAGAGTATTACTTGTTGATTGATGCAAAGTAGTTTGGCACAGTAAGGCAGGTATTGCTATCAGAAAGATATATTGAGGTCAAAGATGAAGAAGAGCAAGGAGATGTTGTTTTACTATATATTACCCAAGTCTGAGGATGGTCTTAGGGGCACTCAAGAAGGTTGTTTTGTTGCTACGTTGTAGCCTGATTCTAGACAAGCCTCAGAGCTGCTCATAGATGCTGCGGTCCCACCTACTAGCCAGAATTCCTTAACTCTTCCGGTACTGCCCACTCCGGCATTAGTTCCCTCTGTAACAGCATTCACCTCACAGTTAGTAGAGGCATCCGCCACAACTCTCACATTAACCCTGCCCATTCCTGCCTCTATCCATCCAGAAGTACCAATTGAGTAATAGTCTCTATATGACCCAGCCAAATGCACATGTTACCAGTGTGGCTACCACAGCACAGACTGGAGAGATGGTTGTAAAAATTGTACAGCTCACCGCCCACACCTGAATTATGGCCATAAGCCTGTCCCAATCCTCCCTGTTTTAACCCCCGGAGGAGGTTACTATGTGCCTCCTGTACACCAGAGAACAACCGAGCAGACTCAGGAGCTGTTATCCACACCCATACCCCTGGCCCCTCCTGTACCTGCAATGCCATCTCACCCCTCACCGGCCAGTCTGAAGCCACGCTCCCCAGTTACCAATCCCCTCCCCTTGAATCCCCCTCTTTCCGATAGGATACATAGTGAGCCTTACCCCAAACCTGAGGAGGAACAGCCCTCATTCAAATATGTCCCTTTCAACCCCACCCAGTCAGCGGCATTAATCCACTGTCTGCCAGATCCCGAAATTAACCCTATGCGATTTTATAGGAAGATGCTACAGGTCCACCAGTTATATTCAGCTGCTCAGAAGCACCTGGTTACTCTCACCAAAATAAAAGCAGGAGACTGCTTGCCCTTTTGCTGCAGTGATTTCCAGTCCCAAGGCACCCGTTCTAATGATGCCGTTCAGGATAAATGTCTGTTGTAAAAGTTATTTACTGTGATTGTAATAAAAGTTCTGTCCATGGCCCCTCTTGTATCTGTTTTTCCCACCAGCCATTCTAATATGGCGCACCCTGAAGGACAAGTGGGAGCCATAAGCCTGCAGAGATGTGTGGGAGAGTGTACTCATTATAACCTGCTGCTTATCACAAATTGTAAAGAGGAAAAAAAAAAGACGAAGTAGGAAAACATGCCTTCTGCACAGATTTGCAGGACTGCATGTGCTTCATTCCTTACTGATAAGTGCTTTTTCCGGCTGGTAGAGTGGATTTTATTTAATCCTTAGAATTCAAAATTTTACATAAAATTATCAATAGCATTCTGCTTATATCTAAATAATTAAATTAATTTTGCAAGGAAAATTATATTTCTTAAAGTATACTGTGAGGGGAATCCGGAGATATGACGATACATTATGATATTCAGTCATGTCAGTCAGCCCACCTGATGTCACCCCCCTTCCCTTCTCACACAGAGATCCTTCTCAGATGCCCAACATCTGGAAAGGTGTCAAATCCAATTACACAGCCAAGCTAGAGGAAGACCCCCTGGGGGGTTTTGTCCATTCATCAAAGAGAGTGGACAGGAACTTAGCAAAACAAAAGGAAGCTAATCACAGCAGGAATGCATATTCCTGGCTCCGTAATATCATACACAGTTATGACATTACCGTGCATCTCAGCCATACACCCCCTACATCGTTAGAATCGGGACTTCGAGCCGCATCTCTGCATACCCTCGATATCTTTGTCATGCCCCGGGGCGGCGAGATACAAAGAACTGCGAGTAGGAGTCCGGTAGATGATTCGTGCTTGGACTCAAAATGCAGAGGGGACTGGGACGGATCTGATGACACCATAACCATCCCGATCGGACCTCCCAGTCCGGAGTTGCGGATAAAATTCCCTTTTGGGATAGTATCTTAGACTCAAGACAGGGAAGGGGCAGTGCTCCCTGTGAGGTCACTAAGGTAGGAGGGGACCTGGATTGAGCCAAGTTGATAACCTCAGTGCAGCCATTTTTTAGGTGTTCTTTGCCGAGGGTCACGTGTGGATACACTTGTGGGAAAGTTCCTTTAATCCTGGTCGAACAGCGCCCCCCTGTGGCCAGACGCACAAGGTAACTGCTTGAACTGTATGCCTGTTTGTAACAATGCCTTATTTGTAAATGTTCTCTGACCTATGTATGTCCTGTAGATTCCATATTGTATATATTGTAGTTCTAGTGTGCCTTAGGCTGATTAAAATATATAATTAATGGGCTGTTCTGTTATCTCGATCTTGAATCCCACGTCTGTGTGCTCGGTTAATAGTTACCGTAAATCGGTTGCTGGCAGCGAGTTTGTGCCAAGGATCATTGTGGGGTGGCCAGTGAGATTTGGGAAGGTTTTTATATATTCCGTCCACTGAGGTCGGGGGAATATATACCCTACTCTCACCGGGAGCCCTTCAATCATTGGCATAAGTAGAAGAGCGGCCTCCTTGCTTATTGTCAGGCAATTCCATAATTGGCCTGACTATAAGAGGGGCGCTAGAGAGCGTGTCACGTGCTCTGTCTGTCTGTCGGCAGGGTGGTAGAAAGGAGGGACGTAATTCCCGCTTCCCACCCCCCTGTTCGTGACATATTCCTGACATATTGGTGGCAGCGGTGGGATTTCTGAGTGACTCCCCCGGCTGTTCATGACATATTGGTGGCAAGCGGTGGGATCGAGATAATAGTGTGTGTGAGTGTGAGACCCATACTCCCAGACACTCAAAGACTGCCAGTAGCAGCTGTTGCTGCTGGGGTCTTTAGACCAGACCAACACTAGTGTCAAGAGTGCAGATACTGTAAGGTGTGTGGGTGCATCAGGTGGCAGTTCTGTGTCAGTGACCAAAGTCTGCAACAATGGCTGATGGCACCAGGAGCAAAGCGAAAGAACTGGCCGATGCTCTGGCCAGAGGCGAGGAGATGGAGGACGGTGCTGTGGACAGCAATGAGGAGGTTGTCCACGAGCCCTCCAAGAGGCCGACGCCAGAGAACAGCTCTGCAGAGGACATCGCACAACCTGGCTATTATGGACAAGATAAAGAGGAGCACACCCAAATGTCCTCAGGGAGCCAGATGCCAGCCCTCCGCTCTGCAATGGACAGTGAATCACCTGGTTCTGCAGCATGCCGCAGATCACCACTTGCAAATCCCTCCGGCCTGAGAGGTGCAGAGGCCCTCTTTCAAGCAGCCCTAGGCAGGCTTATAGCTGGAGACCGGGATACCTACGAGATACTCATGGCAGAGCGTGGGCATCTGGCAGCATGTGAGGCTGAGGCTGCGGAGTGACAGGCAGCGTGTGAGGCTGCGGAGCGACAGGCAGCGCGTGACCTCCAGCTGCAGCTAGCTCAGCTCCAGTCCTCATCATCCACCCGGGACAGTCGAGACACCAAGCCTCCAAAGGTCCGTGTTGAGGACTTCCCAGTGCTGGAGAAGGATGGAGACTTGGACTCTTTTCTGACGGCCTTTGAACGGACTTGCCGGCAGCACCATCTGGACAAGGACCAGTGGGCCAAATACTTGACCCCCCATTTAAGGGGTAAGGCCCTGGATATCCTTGGCGACTTGCCTACTGAGGCAGATCAGGGCTATGACACCATCAAGCGGGCCGTGATCCAACAGTACAACCTCACTCCGGAGTCCTACCGCAAGAAGTTCCAGAGCCTGCAGAAGGGACCAAAGGACTCCTGGGCTGACCACCGGTGGGCACTTGTCCGAGCTGCCGACCACTGGACCCAAGGCCTGCAGCTTACCACCGGACCGGAGATCCTGGATTTGTTCATCACTGAGCAACTCTTGTGGAACTGCCCTGAGGATCTCCGCCAGTTCATCCGAGACCAGAAGCCAAAGGGGTCCACTGCTACAGCTGCCCTGGCGGATGACTACACCAACAATCGGGCCCCTGAGGCCATGAGAGCGGCCGCCAGCAGCACCTGGAGAGGGGGTAAGTTGAATTCTGCGACTGCCCACCTGCCCTTAGACTGCAGGGGGGATTTCCCCCCCAACTTCCCTTTCCAGGCCCGTGGCAGAACCAAGGCGGTGCCACGAGTGCAACCAACCTGGACACTTCAAGGCCATGTGCCCTCAGCGCCCCAAGGCCCCGTCCCTGTCTCCGTCCCAAAAACCGCCCACGGTGTGGTGTGTGGGTGGGGGTGGTGGTAGGTCCCGGGACAACTTACAGCCCGTCACAGTCGGCCGGTCTACGACAATGGGACTGCGAGACTGTGCCGCTGAGGTGACTCTGGTACGGACTGAGATGGTGTCCCCCCAAGACTTGGTACCCGTAAAAACCCTTGCTGTCTCCGGGATTGGAGGCATTGACCCGGCGCTGCCCGTCGCCAAGATTTATTTGGATTGGGGCACAGGACGAGGGGTGAGGGAGGTGAGGATAACTGATCAGATTCCCGCCAAAGTGTTACTTGGGACAGATTTTGGGCGGATAACCTCCCAGTTTGAGGCCCCCGAATCCCCAAGAGCTGATCTTTCAGCCAGTAATGACATACCCCCTGACAATGTTGATGTGTTATCTGTGCATGATTTAAGGGAGGAGGGAGTGAACTCTGAGTTTTCTGCTTACAGAGACACCATAGACACACACAGCTGCAGCTATGACAGGGGAGGGGGTTGGAGAAGTGTGTGACAATGCCTCTACAAATGATCAGCCAGGTAGCTGGGATCTGTTGCCCTCTGCAGGGATAAGCAGAGAGCAGGGTACTGCAGGGAGAGAACCAATGTGTGGGGTGGGGGCTACTATAGCAAATGCGGGGTCCCCAGAGATTTCACAGCGGGGTTCTGTTGCTGCAGGGGGGGAACAGGCAGGTGAGATTGGGGCTGGCCCAGGAGTGGAAGTGCTCCCAGGTAAGATCTCGGTGCAGGGGTCCCCCACAACCGGGGTGTCAGGAAGCCAGGTAGGTCTGCCTGAACCGGCGACTTGGTCAGGAACGGAGGAGGAGCAGGCACGACCCACGGTAACAGAGGCTGTGGCCGCTGTCACCCGCACTGGGAGTGCTGGAAGCCAAGGGGCCTCCCGGAGGTCCGATAGCTCTTCCCCTTCTGACCAAGTGGCAGCCGAGTCAGGCAGAGGCCAGGACACAGGTCCTGGGGTACTAACCGAAGATGTGACAGTCTCGTCAATTCTGGCCACATCTAGTCAGGGGTTTCAGGCAGCGTTAGAAGCTGATGACAGCCTGAAAGCTCTTAAGGAGCAGGCGGCACAGCCTCCCTCGGACTCGGACCCGGAGTGAGTGGTCTGGGACCAAGGACGGCTGTATCGGGTCACGGTCCAGCAGGGTTCACCAGAGGCATGGCCCAGGGACCGGCAGTTGGTGGTACCCTATCCATTCCGGACGGAGTTGTTGCGGATTGCGCATGAGATTCCGATGGCCGGATACCTAGGGATCGCTAAGACCAAGGCCAGGTTAACCCAGCATTTCTACTGGCCAAAAATGGGGGCCGATGTAGCTGCCTACTGCCGTTCGTGTGACACCTGTCAGAGAGTGGGGAAGGTGGGGCCACTCCCCAAAGTCCCACTGGTATCTTTGCCCATCATTAGGAGCCTTTCAGGAGGGTGGCTGTGGATCTGGTCGGCCCACTGGCCATCCCCAGCAGCTCCGGGAAACGCTTCATACTGACGGTAGTAGATTATGCCACTCGGTACCCTGAAGCGGTGGCCTTGTCGTCCATTCGGGCTGACAAGGTGGCCACCGCATTGCTGGAGATATTCTCCTGAGTGGGTTTTCCCCAGGAAATGCTCACTGACCGGGGGACCCAATTCATGTCACAGCTGATGAAGGCCCTCTATAAGCAAGTCCAGGTGCAACATCTGGTGGCCAGCCCGTACCATCCACAGACTAATGGCCTGTGCGAGCGGTTCAATGGCACCTTAAAGCAGATGCTTAAGATGTTGGTCGACTCCCATGGGCGTGACTGCGAGCGTAATCTCCCACACCTGTTATTTGCTTACCGGGAGACGTGTGCGGGGCCCCCTGGCTCTGGTGAAAGAGGTTTGGGAAGGGGATTTGGCTACCCCTGGAGAGTCTGTCATTGAGTATGTCATGCACTTTCGGGACAAAATGCAGGCCTTGATGCAGCTGGTGCACGACAATATGGCTCAAGCCCAGGCCGATCAGAAGCGGTGGTACGAACAGAATGCTTGTGAGAGGACCTACCAGGTGGGTCAAAAGGTGTGGGTACTGGTCCCCATACCACAGGATAAGCTTCAGGCAGCCTGGGAAGGCCCATACCTCATGTACCGGCAGCTCAACCCTGTAACATACCTGATCACCCTGGACCCTGCCCGTGGGAGGCGGAAGGCCTTCCATATGAACATGATGAAAACACATCATGAGCGGGAGGCATGTGCGCTCCCCGTGTGCAACCTGCTCGAGGAGGGAGAGGCGGAAACCCTCTTGGATATGCTTGCCCAGGTCAGGGAGGGTGGATCCATTGAGGATGTGGAGGTTGGCCACCAGCTTTTGGAGGACCAACGGTCCCAGCTGTGGGCCACCTTACATCCTTTCCGGGAGTTGTTTACCAACCAGCCCGGAAGGACTGAGTTGGCCATCCATCACGTGGACACCGGGGGTCACCCCCGATCCGGCGTTCAGCATATCGGGTCTCCCTGGAGGTGCAGCAACACATGTGCCAGGAGATTGATGAGATGCTGAAGCTGGGGGTGATCCAGGCATCCAACAGCGCTTGGGCCTCGCCTGTAGTCCTCGTCCCAAAGAAACACCGAACCACTCGGTTCTGCGTGGACTACAGGGGGCTCAATGCTGTCTCAGTCGCCGATGCATACCCAATGCCACGCATCGATGACCTGCTCGATCAGTTGGCCGGGGCTCAGTACCTGACCATCATCGATCTGAGTCGGGGATATTGGCAGATTGGCAGATATTGGCTCTGCCTTTATTACCCCATTTGGACTGTCCCAGTCCACGGTGATGCCATTCGGAATGAAGAATGCCCCTGCCACTTTCCAGCGGATGGTCAACACCCTGCTCAAGGGACTTGAAGGGTACGCAGCCGCGTACCTGGATGACATTGCCGTCTTCAGTCCCACCTGGGAGGATCACCTAGAGCATCTAGCACAGGTGCTGAGGCGGATCCACCAGGCAGGTTTGACCATCAAGCCGGGAAAGTGTCAGCTGGCCATGAGCGAGGTCCACTACCTGGGTCACCGGGTAGGCGGGGGAGCTCTGAAGCCAGAGCCTGAGAAAGTGGAGGCCATCACGTCCTGGCCCACCCCCAGAACCAAGAAGCAGGTGATGTCATTCTTGGGGAGCGCCGGGTACTATAGGAGGTTTGTTCCACACTATAGTAGCCTGGCAAAGCCCCTGATGGACCTCACCAAGAAGAAGCTGCCCTCTGCAGTCGATTGGACAGTGGACTGCGAGACAGCCTTCCGGACCCTAAAGGGTGCCCTGTCCACCTCATCAGTACTACAGGCAGCCGACTTCATGTGGCCGTTTGTAGTACAAACCGACGCCAGTGACTTCGGCGTTGGTACGGTGCTCAGCCAGGTGGACTCTGCGAACCAAGAGCACCCCGTCTTGTACCTGAGCAGGAAGCTGTTGCCGAGGGAAGTGGCCTACTCCACGATGGAAAAGGAATGCCTAGCCATAGTATGGGCTCTGCAGCATCTGCAACCCTACCTATATGGGTGCCACTTCATCGTGGAGACAGACCACAATCCCCTCAGCTGGTTACACACAGTCTCCGGGACGAATGGGAGGTTGTTGCGATGGAGCCTCGCGCTCCAGCAGTACAACTTCACCATTTGCCACAAGAAGGCCCGAGACCATGGTAACGCAGATGGGCTGTCCCGACAAGGAGAGGTCACGGACGGGCGCACGGGGAAACACTGGAGTGTGCTGCCCCCTAGCGCCCTCTAAAGGGGGGGAGGGGTGAGGGGAATCTGGAGATATGACGATACATTATGATATTCAGTCATGTCAGTCAGCCCTCCTAATGTCACCCCCCCTCCCTTCTCACACAGAGATCCTTCTCAGATGCCCAACATCTGGAAACTTGTCAAATCCAATTACACAGCCAAGCTAGAGGAAGACCCCCTGTGGGGTTGTGTCCATTCATCAAAGAGAGTGGACAGGAACTTAGCAAAAGAAAAGGAAGCTAATCACAGCAGGAATGCATATTCCTGGCTCCGTAATATCATACATAGTTATGACATTACCGTGCGTCTCAGCCATACACCCCCTACATCGTTAGAATCGGGACTTTGAGCCGCATCTCTGCATACCCTCGATATCTTTGTCGTGCCCCGGGGCGGCGAGATACAGAGAACTGCGAGTAGGAGTCCGGTAGATGAATTGTGCTTGGACTCAAAATGCAGAGGGGACCCGGACGGATCTGATGACACCAGAACAGTCCCGATCGGACCTCCCAGTCCGGAGTTGCGGATAAAATTCCCTTTTGGGATAGTATCTTAGACTCAAGACAGGGAAGGGGCAGTGCTCCCTGTGAGGTCACTAAGGTAGGAGGGGACCTGGATTGAGCCAAGTTGATAACCTCAGTGCAGCCATTTTTTAGGTGTTCTTTGCCGAGGGTCACGTGTGGATACACTTGTGGGAAAGTTCCTTTAATCCTGGTCGAACAGCGCCCCCCTGTGGCCAGACGCACAAGGTAACTGCTTGAACTGTATGCCTGTTTGTAACCATGCCTTATTTGTAAATGTTCTCTGACCTATGTATGTCCTGTAGATTCCATATTGTATATATTGTAGTTCTAGTGTGCCTTAGGCTGATTAAAATATATAATTAATGGGCTGTTCTGTTATCTCGATCTTGAATCCCACGTCTGTGTGCTCGGTTAATAGTTACCGTAAATCGGTTGCTGGCAGCGAGTTTGTGCCAAGGATCATTGTGGGGCGGCCAGTGAGATTTGGGGAGGTTTTTATATATTCCATCCGCTGAGGTCGGGGGAATATATACCCTACTCTCACCAGGAGCCCTTTAATCATCGGCATAAGTAGAAGAGCGGCCTCCTTGCTTATTGTCGGGCAATTCCATAATTGGCCTGACTATAAGAGGGGCGCTAGAGAGCGCGTCACTTGCTCTGTCTGTCTGTCGGCAGGGTGGTAGAAAGGAGGGGCGTAATTTCTGCTTCCTACCCCCCTGTTCGTGACATACAGTCATATGAAAAAGTTTGGGCACCCCTATTAATGTTAACCTTTTTTCTTTATAACAATTTGGGTTTTTGCAACAGCTATTTCAGTTTCATATATCTAATAAATTATGGACTCAGTACAATAAACCTCATTTCAATCCAGAAATATTACTAACAGAAAATGTGCAATCCGCATTTAAACAAAATTTGACTGGTGCAAAAGTATGGGCACCTCAACATAAAAGTGACATTAATATTTTGTAGATCCTCCTTTTGCAAAAATAACAGCCTCTAGTTGCTTCCTGTAGCTTTTAATGAGTTCCTGGATCCTGGATGAAGGTATATTTGACCATTCCTCTTTACAAAACAATTCCAGTTCAGTTAAGTTTGATGGTCGCCGAGCATGGACAGCACGCTTCAAATCATCCCACAGATTTTCAATGATATTCAGGTCTGGGGACTGGGATGGCCATTCCAGAACATTGTAATTGTTCCTCTGCATGAATGCCTGAGTAGATTTGGAGCAGTGTTTTGGATCATTGTCTTGCTGAAATATCCATCCCCTGCGTAACTTCAACTTCGTCACTGATTCTTGCACATTATTGTCAAGAATCTGCTGATACTGAGTTGAATCCATGCGACCCTCAACTTTAACAAGATTCCTGGTGCCGGCATTGGCCACACAGCCCCAAAGCGTGATGGAACCTCCACCAAATTTTACTGTGGGTAGCAAGTGCTTTTCTTGGAATGCCGTGTTTTTTTGCCTCCATGCATAATGCCTTTTTGTATGACCAAACAACTCAATCTTTGTTTCATCAGTTCACAGGACCTTCTTCCAAAATGTAACTGGCTTGTCCAAATGTGCTTTTGCATACCTCAGGCGACTCTGTTTGTGGCATGGTTGCAGAAACGGCTTCTTTTGCATCACTCTCCCATACAGCTTTTCCTTGTGCAATGTGCGCTGTATTGTTGACCGACACACATTGACACCATCTGCAGCAAGATGAAGCTGCAGGTCTTTGGAGGTGGTCTGTGGATTGTCCTTGACTGTTCTCACCATTCTTCTTCTCTGCCTTTTTGATACTTTTCCTTGATTTCCTTACTATGTTGCTCACAGTGGAAACTGACAGTTTAAATCTCTGAGACAACTTTCCTTCCCCTGAACAACTATGTTGAATTATCTTTGTTTTCAGATCATTTGAGAGTTGTTTTGAGGAGCCTATGATGCCACTCTTCATAGGAGATTCAAATAGAAGAACAACTTGCAAGTGGCCACCTTAAATACCTTTTCTCATGATTGGATACACTTGCCTATGAAGTTCAAAGCTCAATGAGGTTACAAAACCAATTTAGTGCTTTAGTAAGTCAGTAAAAAGTAGTTAGGAGTGTTCAAATCAAGAAATTGATAAGGGCGCCCATACTTTTGCACCAGTCAAATTTTGATTAAATGCGGATTGCACATTTTCTGTTAGTACAATAAACCTCATTTCAATCCAGAAATATTACTGAGTCCATCAGTTATTAGATATATGAAACTGAAATAGCTGTTGCAAAAACCCAATTTGTTATAAAGAAAAAAGGTTAACATTAATAGGGGTGCCCAAACTTTTTCATATGACTGTATTCCTGACATATTGGTGGCAGCGGTGGGATTTCTGAGTGACTCCCCCGGCTGTTCATGACGTATACAAATTAGGTTTTTTTGTTTTTATGGTTTTGTTTTTATTTTATATTTTTGCATACAAACTGCCAATATTAATTAGTTTCCTTTCTTTTGTAGATGCAGAATATATATGAACCGTGTTGTAAGCTTTCAAAATTCCCCAGTAGAGGTATAAGTTATATTTATTAGTTCTTTAATCATATTGTCTGCTGTAATAAACCTATAAATGTTGCCAAAGTAGTACATAAAAACAAAAATAAAGGGGGGGGAGAAGATATCTATTATATTTTTTCAGCAGTAGAAGGCGCAGCAGACATATTGGATAGGCTTTAAAGATGGCCTTTCTTTTGCAACAGTTATATCATGTTTATTGGACTACTATGAAATGTCTCTTATAAGGATGATCAAATGCATATTTCTTTTAGTTTTTGTTTTTATAGATGGAACAAAATGGTCGTCAATTCTGCACTGGATATGCTACAGGTTACACAACATGAGGTAGTCTAAATTTAAGCCACTCTCTCCCCTCCTATTGGAACAGGAGGAAGTGATGTAAGTGCCTCTCTAGATGGGTGGAGCAGAGGTAGGTAAGATAGTCAAAATGTATGTAGGATGTAGATCTTTCCTGTTGTCAAATAAGCTAGGTATGCTGAAGATAAAGTCTAGATCTGAGCTGATGGAATCGGATGGAGATCCCCGCACAGGTGCAGCTGACCAAGAAGCAGTGAACGGGCCTAGAGTTGAGGAGTCCTTTACCATGAATATAGACCATACCTCGGTGACCCCTGTCACGTCAGTGACTTCTGTCACTCCTTGTGTTCTTAAATCCCTATAGGAACAAGCGAATCAACAAGGAGTGGAGTCCAAGACGCAGGGAGCCAGCTGACTGAGGAAGGTCTGTGGATGAAGGGCGGTAAGCTTTCTCTGCCATGAGATCTCTTCTAAATGATGGCCCAAGTAACATGGATTAAAATCTGTGAAAGCTGGATATCAGTGTGCGCTTTGCCTACCTGAGTACTGAACCCTGGTGTCACCAAACTCACCCGGTCTTGTAAAACACGTTTTTGAAACAATGAAGAAAAACTGTAAAGAGTCCGCAGAAACACCCTACATCTGCTCTACCCATTTTTAGAGACTGCAAACTGATTATAGATGTATATCATGAGCATGTTGTATACCAGTCTGTGCGTTTTGTGTAGATTTCTTTCCAGGTCTGGTCAGAGGCTTTCCTGTGCAGAAAACGACGTCATTGCTGAAAATTCACATAATGCAAGTGGTATGTAAAAAAACCCCCAAAAAACTAATAAGTTGTAAACCAATGCGTGTTTTGTTTCTCTTTAGTGTGTGTTTTGTTTCTCTTTAGTAATAAACAGGTCTCTATGTAAAATGTTTTTTGGTTTAGCGCAAAGCACGTACAATTTTCATATGATTGACTAATTAGTGAAATAAACAAGTGTATTTTCTAATTCCAGATCCTAAATCAAAGTCAGTAGAATATGGTTTTCAATCAGATGACTGCTTAATCCTAAAAAGACAAACGAGAAAGAGTCATAAGCCAAGATTAGATGAGCTGGTTCAGAAATTTCGATGAAGCTCAACGGCTGGACAACATGGATTCACGCCCCGTATTGCAGAAGGGTCGATCCACCGGAGCTGCACTGGGCGTCCTGCTCATATTTATCCTTTACAAAAAGATCTGTACAGTCTTAGACCATCATTGCCAAAACAGTTAGAAGAAAGGACTTAGAGAACCTTGAGACATGGGAAAGTCCAACTACAAAGGGTGAGGACTCGCCTAGGAGTCCTTGGTCTCAAATCAGTGAAGAAACCCCTTTCCCCTCTCCACCCATGCCTCAACGTTCAGTTAGGCAGGATTTCCTAACAGATTTTTCTTCCTCTTTTCCTAAGGGAACACAGTACCCTTAGTATTTGGAAATGGCAGAAGTGAGTCAAGGGGGGACTGTTGAGGGTACGAATTGAGTAATCTAAAATAATTCAGCCATTTCATAGACCCAAAAATGTGGTTTGGTTACTGTAATCTAACCATTTATAAATGTTTTTGTCTCCTACCAACTCATATGAATATATTCAGTGATTTTCCTTAAT
Source organism: Anomaloglossus baeobatrachus (assembly GCF_048569485.1). NCBI lineage: Eukaryota > Metazoa > Chordata > Amphibia > Anura > Aromobatidae > Anomaloglossus > Anomaloglossus baeobatrachus. Next base: position 227,009,050 of record NC_134357.1, read on the forward strand.
ACAAAATACTAGCTATGGATTCTTTCATCTCGGGAAAAGTTTTGGAAGAGCCTATCCCATCAGGCTGATGTCTACCCGGCTTAGTCTGCTGAGCACTGGCAGTGACACGCGAGTTAACGTCACATCTCAGAAACCAATGGACCCGAAACAACCGAAGCAGAAAGCGGCTGTTATTCTACCCATTATTCCAGGAAGGTTTCTCCAAGTCAGCGCCACAAACTGTTTATAACAAGTCTCATCATGGTTTTTTTTTTTTTTCAAGAACAGATTATCCAAGTTCACGAAGTGGCCCTAAGTAGACTAGCACTGATAAAGCATCCTCCTTTTTGTTTCATATCCGAAAAGAAGAATCATAGACAATTTGTAGCAAATGTTCTTCTGTTTTTTTTAATTATGTGCTAATTTTTAAATAAGGTCTAATTCAATTTTTCTTAATCAAAATAATGTGCCTTAATGAAAGTAATAACGCCAATTCTAATAGTTTCTATAAATCATAAAGTTATTTTTATATAAATAAAATAAGTACTTAAGGGGTGAGCTAAAGCCTGTAATGTTAAATTAGATAATAATTTCATAAAAAGAGCACATATATAGTTATAGATATAATTAAAGTCCCAAAGGCAGTAGGTTACAAATAAGTTCCAAATAATAAAATTTATCTAAATGGGGAAAATATTAAAATTTGGAGTTTACAATATTCACAGATATTTTATTAAGGGGGGACTGTGGAGGTCGCCTGAGCTGTAGTTTGTTTGTTTAAACGTAATAAGAATATCTGTGTATATAAATAATCAAAATATAGAGTAGTTGTATAATTATCTGTCTGTCTATGTAGCCATCGCATGTACCCACAATATAATTCTAAGCTGTATAGTCATGAAGGGGTTAACCAAAGATAATGAAGCCAGAATGTGAAGCTGCAAAAGTGTTATCAGTAATGTTCACACAGAAAGAATTTACAAGAAACAAACTGCTCTGTGAGAAATTAAGGGGTAAAAGTACTCCCTGTTTAGCTTCAAGGCCGAAGTAGCTTTTCTGTATAATTGGATCTATCGAATACACGAGTCAGTTGATGACGCTGGCTGAAGGAGAACTTGTCTGTGTGTTCATTGTCTGATACATTGATATATCGGCACTGATGTACAGCTAATACGGCACCATCTCTGTATCCCAAACGAAGACTCCATTAGCAGTCTTCACCCAAATTCCTCCCTTGACAATGTTAGATCTCACACACTGATAACCCTGCTCTAAGCTATTGTGGGGGCTGTTCTTCTTTCTCCTGAGTGTTGCTGTCTGCTTAGAATTGGTCAGCATCATACAAGGAAAAGAAGTACACACCGCCAGTGAAAACTCTGATAAAACCCATTTGAACTTAAAGGGGTATTCCCATCTCCCAGATCATATCCCAATATGTAGTAGGTGTAATAATAATGATATTAGCAAATACCTCAGATTAGAAATGTAGTATAGCTCTTCTGACTAGCTATATTACTTACTTCTTGTATAACAGTAGCTTATGTATCCATGGTTATGACCACTCATATAGTGATAGTTAGTTGCTAGTGTGGTATAACCATGGGCACCTAAGCTACTGCAATGCCCTGCACATGAGGTAAACAACATAGTTATTCAGGAGAGCTATACTACATTTCTAATTGAAGATATTTGCTAATATTATTATTATACCTACTACATATTAGTAAAGGATCTTGGAGATTGGAGATATTTGAGATTTAATGAAAATTAACTCATTAGATGTCAAATATTTTGATTGCTAATATGCAATATGCTGTTTTTGCACAAAGGCCCTTTTCTGTCTAATGTCCAACAGTGTAGTCCATAAAAAAACATTCTCAGAAATCTTATTTGGTTTATTTGTGCACGTACTATGTACATGTACACGTACCATATTTATATTTACAGTATTCTTCTAAGATCGAGATGCCTATCACAGTATACTGAATTATATACAAAGTGCACGACAGACCACAATTGGTATTAAAATATACATTATTGAGTAAATTCATTAAAACATTAAGTTATATTGTATTAATCGCAAATAACCATAAAGTGGCACTACACAACGTGATACAGAGAATAAATAAATGCATGCTAATCCACAATATAAATATAAATAGATATAATAGTAACAATAAGATGATATTATTATACACTATGCCAAATAAATATAAAAAAAAATTATCATGTATGCTATGAATAAATAATTCAATAAACTGGAATCCTTTACATATAATGGTCAAAAATATTTTAATACATACTCTTGTGCTAAATGTCTAAAATTATTATAAATCAAATAATAATTTAGCAGACCAGATAAAATAGTACAGATTTTAGCCCAAAATCATTAAAAAAATATTAGTTTTATATAATTAAGAACCACGACCAATGAAATAACGAAGTATGGAACAACAGGGAAAAAAACCAGCTAGACAATACCTCTAAAAAATAATCTGTATATTGTCTAGAAAGACACATGGTGTCTGAATTTTAATTCGAATCATTAAAGAACATGAAAGACGGTGTTGGTGAATAAATATACTTCCTATGACTCAATCTGGGAAATGAAAAGTGGGCCAATACATATCCGAGAAGTTAACTATTGAATAGGAGAGCCCCTACCTGCCGAAGATGCTATTCAAACACCCTACCTATCTATTAGGGGAACCAAAGTAACCCCATCCCAGAAAACCAAGGTCCACCCTCTGGTCCAGAGGACCAGCCCATCATGGTAAAAACGAGGTCCAAGAAAGAAGAAATACAGTGAAAGGGTATTAATGACCCAGAAGGGGGAATATCTTGATATCACAGCCTCCTATCATAAATAATACAGTACATGTGGTTAGATGAAGCTAATAAAACTCAGGTTTTCATTGAGTCCCCCCGGGGAGACTGAGTCCAGTAGGAACGTCCACCTAGCTTCGCGTTGTAAGATTTTCTTATCCCAATCTCCTCCGCATGCTGGTTTAGTGATCACCTCTATCACCTGAGATAGTCTTGGGTGCCGGCCTATATATGGTGGGCCCATTGGTTCTATCCTAACAACTATTTTTGCTCTCTGACTGGAGATTGTGGTCCAGTTAGGAACCAATACATCTAACGCTATTGTCTTTTTGTATATGTGGTTCGTCCTACACTATTGTACCTGGTTTCTTGGTGGTGGACATAGGTTAGTGAATAATAGGGGCAGTGAGGGTCAGCCACCTGGAGCGGGGGGTGTCCAAAAAAGTATGACACCCTCCGTTGATAGGAAGAATAATTTGAGGATTTAACTCAGTATCTATAACCTTCTTCCAGCAATTGGTCTATCGCTCAATTCCCTCACGCTTTCCTATTTTTCATCTAAGCATTCACCAACACTGTCTTTCATGTTCTGTATATTGTCTAGAAAGACACATGGTGTCTGAATTTTAATTCGAATCATTAAAGATTATTTTTTAGAGGTATTGTCTAGGTGTTTTTTCCCCTAGTTTTATATAATAGCAACAGCGGAGTTATATTAAATATCACATTTATGTAAACAGGAGAACAGAATTAAATACTACCAATAGAATACATGTTTCAAAAAATAAAATTACATAGGCATAGCAATGAACCTCTGACAATAAGATATATAAATGATAAAGTGGAAGAAATAAATATAGCAAATCAGTCACCCATAACTAAAAGGACTAATAGTATGCTGCTACTATATACAAATGCATATTTTGCCTGAGATAATATAAAGCAAATCATTCCGGGGTGCCATGAGGACATAGTGTCGCGGGCGGCGGGGCGCTACGCTCGCTAACGCTCGGGTCCAGCGCTGCTGCTCAGTGGCTCGAGCGGTGGGCCGGATCCGGGGACTCGAGCGGCGCTCCTCGCCCGTGAGTGAAAGGGGTAGTTTGGGTTGGGGATTTAGTCCGTGACGCCACCCACGGGTTGTGGTGAGGTTGGGCACCACCGCTGCTGGTGACGGGGATCCCGGGAGCGATGGTAGGGAGCAGCTGGGATGCTGTTTTCCCCCTCCGTGGGTAGGGGTTGGTGGTCCCGGGGCCCGGTGGGGTGACGGGGAGGCAGGGTTGGCAAGGTGCTGGGTCGCCTGGACTGCGCAGCGCGGTGCCGGATGGCACGGTTGTACTCACTCAGCCACAAATGTACACAAAGTCTCTGGTAAACCAAACGGCTGGATGGACGGGTCCCGCAGCCGGCTGCTGTGGCCTCTCCCAGACGGTTGGTGGTGGCTGCCTTTCCCTGCACCTTTGTGTATGTTCGGCTCTGATGGCTTCCCACCGGTAACCCGCTCCCCAGCGTATATATGTGCCGGAGGAGCCCTTTTGCCCGCAGGCTCTGGCCCTTGGAACTCTAGCTGTGGCGGTAGCTGTATTTCCTTCTACTGGTCGGACGGTTGTCTTCTATCGGGTCTTGGCTGCTAGGAAACCCCTGGGGTTCCGGTCACTGACGGATTTGACCTTTAACGGTGACTCCAAGCCTGGTCGGGGTCCGCAGGCCCTGCCTGTGTGTGCTGGCTTCACTTCGCTCCCCGGTTCGGTACCGGCGGGCCACCGCCCGACCCCGGTCCTACGGTTCCGCGTTGATTCGCCTCTCCTGCAGACGGCCACCACCGTCTGGCAACCTTGCTCTTAGTGCCCGGGCCACACACCCGGACACGGTCAGTTTACTCCTCCACCACTACTTGACTCCTCACACTTGTACTTCCCTAACTGATCTGACTTCCTTTTCCCGCCTCCAGGACTGTGAACTCCTCAGTGGGTGGGGCCAACCACCTGGCTCCACCCCACCTGGTGTGGACATCAGCCCCTGGAGGGAGGCAACAAGGATTTGGTGTCTGGCTGATGTGCCTGTCTCGGGGTGGGGGTGTGTTGCAGTACCTGTGACGACCTGGCTAGTCCATATGCATAGTATGCATACAACCAAGTAAAAGTATAGGTGTAGTACCTGTATCCACGTGAAGCCACTACCAATTCCCTATGCGCGTTTCAGCGCAGTGCCTTCTACCCGGGAAGTGTCGACACATCCAACATCATATCCCTATATAGTGCATGTAACCAGGGGTAGGATTCAAATTTTTAACAACAGGTTCTCTGTAAACTCCGCCCAGTTGAAAACCACACCCATTCTGTAACCACACCCATTTTGTTAGCCACACCCATTTTCACGCACTTTCCTCAACCAAAATATACAAGTAATTTAAAGTAAAATCTCTTTCCCCTTCTTCCCCTCCTATACCATCACTCTCCTGTCCAGCACCAGTTGTTCCAGTCACTGTCAGTCATATTGTATTAAATGTTTTTTCTACAATTTTTAAAAATTATTACTAAAGGAGCCCTGCTAAAATTTGAACGGACGACCTTCCCAATACAGATCCAATCCCATGTGGTCTCTTTCCCCTGCAGATCCCATCCCATTATGGCCTCTTTCCCCTGCAGATCCCATCCCATGTGGCTCCTTTCCCCCTACAGATCCCATCCCATGTGGCTCCTTTTCCCCTACAGATCCCATCCCATTATGGCCCCTTTCCCCCTACAGATCCCATTCCATGTGGCTCCTTTCCCCCTACAGATCCAATCCCATGTGGCGCCTTTCCCCCTACAGATCCCATCCCATTATGGCCCCTTTCCCCCTACAGATCCCATCCCATGTGGCTCCTTTCCCCCTACAGATCCCATCCCATGTGGCTCCTTTCCCCCTACACATCCCATCCCATTATGGCCCCTTTCCCCTACAGATCCCATCCCATGTGGCTCCTTTCCCCCTACAGATCCCATCCCATGTGGCTTCTTTCCCCCTACAAATGCCATCCCATCATGGCTTCTTTTCCCAGCAGATCTTATCCCATGTGTTCCTTTTCCCATATAGCTCCCATCTATGCAGCCTCCTCTCCCCATATAGTTCCCATCTATGCAGCCTCCTCTCCCCATATAGCTCCCATCTCTATGCGGCTCCTCTCCCCATATAGCTGCCATCTTTTGCGGCCCCTCTCCAAATATAGCTCCTATCTATGCAGCCTCCTCTCCCCATATAGCTCCCATCTTTATGCGGCTCCTCTCCCCATATAGCTGCCATCTTTTGTGGCCTCCTTCGCCCATATAGCTGCCATCTTTTGTGGCCTCCTTTCCCGATATAGCTGCCATCTTTTGTGGCCTCCTTTCCCCATATAGCTGCCATCTTTTGTGGCCTCCTTTCCCCATATAGCTGCCATCTTTTGTGGTCTCCTTTCCCCCTATAGCTGCCATCTTTTGTGGCCTCCTTTCCCCATATAGCTGCCATCTTTTGTGGCCTCCTTTCCCCATATAGCTGCCATCTTTTGTGGCCTCCTTTCCCCATATAGCTGCCATCTTTTGTGGCCTCCTCTCCCCATATAGCTGCCATCTTATGCAGCCCCTCTCCCCATATAGCTGCCATCTTTATGCAGCTCGTCTCCCCATATAGCTGCCATCTTTATGCAGCTTGTCTCCCCATATAGCTGCCATCTTATGCAGCCCCTCTCCCTGCATCTTCGGCTCTATGAGCGCTTACCTTGCTCCAAAAAATGGCGGCTGCTCCTCTGTCTTCCTTCCTCCTCCGCGGCTCTCTGCAGTCACAGTGACGCTGACAGACGGCAGTAGGAGGAGCTCCCTCCTCACACTGCCGTGACCTCTGTAGCCTCAGCACGTCACTGCATGCCGGGTCAGGGAGCCAACAGGCTTCACTGAACCCGGAAGTGCTGCGTGGAGGTACGGAGATTCATATGTGCTAGTGTCTTAAAGAGACACTAACACAAATGAATACAGGGAACCGGATCGCTGTGGCTGTTTCTTGCCGGTTCTAGGAACCGGCTACTATTTTAACAACCGGTTCTCCAGAACCGGACAGAACCGGCTGAATCCCACCCCTGCATGTAACCAATCAGTGCAGGCAGGAAGGTGAAATTCCCGGTCTCATTGGCGCATGCAAATGCCGACAATCTCCACTGCTGAAAGGTCAACCCCTGAAGCGTCATGAGCCGATGATGTGAGTTCCAGACTCAAATCCCCCCCATCCGAAGCTGGGAATGGGGATGTATAAGAGAAACATATGCTAGCAATACGTGTAACCAAATAAAATTTTATTATATAAAATTATAATTATACAAAAAAAAAAATCAAATCTTTATATAGCCCTAACATATTCCGCAGCGCTTTACATACATCAGGAACACTGTCCCCATTGGGGCACACAATCTAAAGTCCCTATCTGTATGTGTTTGGAGTGTGGGAGGAAACCGGAGTACCCGGAGGAAACCCACGCAAACACGGGGAGAACATACACACTCCTTGCAGATGTTGTCCTTGGTGGGATTTGAACCCAGGACCCCAGCGCTGCAAAGCTGCAGTGCTAACCACTGAGCCACCGTGGTGACTAATGACATATTGTGAAAGATATAAATACATACAGTACACCCCCGCACCATGTGTATATAAACACTAGTGAAAGTAAGTAAACAATGAAATATATATATATATATATATATATATATATATATATATATATATATATATATATATATATTGTGAGACTGTGACCGGGGTTGTCTATGACGGCCGGTACGTCTCGCCCCGGTTGTGCTCCCTCCATGTATAGAAAGCAACTCCACTCCAGGGTTAATGCTGTTTCCCTGCAGGCTGAAAGGAGGGTTAAAAGGAAACAGGAAGATGGGCGTGGGTCCCTAGTGTGAGGGAGTGAACACAACTCCCTGAGTTTTTGCCAGAGACAGACATGTGTGCTGTTTTGGACTTTTGTTTGTGCAATAAACCGTGTGCTGTGACCATTGGTGCCTGGATCCCGTGTCTTCTGCCGCGCAGCCGACCACGCTACCTCACAGATGGTGGAGAATGCGGGCATGCCAGCCTGGTGAGGTGTAGCATCCATCCCTGGTGACCCAGCAGCGCATGTCCTGGATTCGAGCGGCTATACTACAGCCCAAACCCGGCGACGCCATGGAGGACATACTAAAGCAGCTGGCTCAGGCTAATGCACAGCAACAACAGACCAATGCACATCTGCTCCGGTCGTTGGATCGTCAGCAGCAATCCTTGCAATTGCAGGAACAAAGGCACCAAGAACAGATGGTTCTCCTGGCCAAGTCGATCCGTGCCGGACCGGCAGCAACAACCCCGGGACCGGGTGACGACGGCAGCGTCCGGAAAACGGTGAGACAAGCGTTGCAAAAGATGACCCCGGGGGATGATGTGGAAGTGTTCCTGGCGGTGTTTGAGCGGGTGGCCGAGCGGGAAAAGCTGCCGACCCCCCAGTGGGCTGAGGTATTGTCACCCTATCTGACGGGGGAGCCCCAAAAAGCGTACCTGGACCTCTGTACCGAGGACGCCATAGAATATGAGACCTTGAAAGCCGAAATACTTGCTCGGTTGGGGGTGAATACCTATGTACGGGCTCAGCGGGTAAATCAGTGGTTCTATGAGGAAGTCAAACCCGTACGCTCCCAGGCCTATAACTTGTTGCATTTGGTAAAGAAGTGGTTGCAGCCTGACACTCTGAGCCCTGCGCAAATGGTGGAAAGGGTAGTGGTTGATCGCTTTGTGCGCACTTTACCCGTCACCATTCAACGGTGGGTAGGACAGGGCGACCCAAGTACCCTGGACCAATTAGTGTGCCTGGTGGAGCAGCATGTGGCTACGCAGGACTTGATACGGGACACTGAGACTTTGCGCGCCGCCCGTCGGTCCAGCCCCTCCAAGCCTCGGGCCAAGGACCCACCGCGGACACCGGTGTGGGAGTCCGCTACCGTCCCGTCTGAGGCCGCGCCCGTCGTCCCTGAGGTCCGGAAGGTTATGTACCCTAAACGACAACTCGTCAAGGGGGTTTCCTGCCCTATTAGATGTTCGCGGTGCCAGCGGGTGGGACATATGGAAGCCCAGTGTCCACTCACCACGGAGCCCATGGATTGTGGGGTTACCCGGCGGGGTTCAATGTATGCTCAGGCGGTGTGTACCGCGGACCTTGTCTCCCCGGAGACTGAGCCCCACTTGTGCCAAATACAGGTGAATGGATGTCCGGTTACAGGCTTGTTGGATTCCGGAAGCTTAGTGACCCTTGTGCGATCAACCCTAAGGGCTGAAGTAAAGGCCACAGGACGTACCGTGGGGGTGGTTTGCATACATGGGGACTGCCGAGACTATCCCACGGGGATTGTCACCATCACAGCACCCTGCGGTCAGGTGCAACATGAGGTGGGACTTATTAACACTCTTCCCTATGACGTGATCCTAGGAAGGGATCTGCCGTATTTTTGGACTCTATGGAAGGGGCCTCCTAAGTCCCCTCAGGTGTTGGACAGTCCGGGACCTGAGCCCGACAATCCCGAATCCGGGACGTCTGCCGTAGGGGTCCCCATGATAGGGACAGAATGTGAACCCGATAGGTCGCCCCTAGAGGTATTGGCAGGAGAGGCTGAGATGGTCGAGCCCATCCCGGAGTTGGAGGCGTCCCCGGATACGTTTGGGACAGCCCAACTCCAGGACCCTACATTAATACATGCCTGGAGTCGGGTGACAGTGGTTGACGGGGTGGCACAGCTGCCCGGTGCCCAGGTAAGGTACCCCCATTTCGCTCTTAAGTAGGATTTACTCTACCGGGTAGATGAAATACGGGGCGTGGGGGTAAAGCAGTTGGTGGTGCCCCAGCCATATCGCCGGCGGGTCCTCGACTTGGCTCATAAACACCTGATGAGTGGCCACCTAGGGGTCAAGAAAACGCAGGAGCGAATATTGCAAAGGTTCTATTGGCCCGGGGTCTTTGGGGAGGTAAAACGGTTCTGCGAAACCTGCCCGGAGTGTCAGCTTACCGCACCCCAGGCCCACTTTCGCAGTCCGTTGGTACCGTTACCCATTATAGAAGTCCCTTTTGAACGGATAGGGATGGATCTGGTGGGGCCCCTCGTAAAGTCCACTCGAGGGCACCAACACATCCTAGTGATCGTTGACTATGCCACCCGGTATCCAGAGGCGATACCTCTCAGACATACTGCGGCGAAGCTTATAGCTCGGGAGTTGTTTGCTGTGTTCTGCCGGGTGGGGTTGTTCAAGGAGATCCTTACGGATCAGGGGACCCCATTCATGTCTAAAGTGACCAAAGAGCTATGCCGGCTACTCCAGATCAAGCAGTTGCGTACGTCTGTGTATCATCCTCAAACGGACGGTTTAGTGGAGCGATTCAATAAAACCCTGAAAACCATGCTCAAAAGGGTGATTTCCAAAGACGGGAAAGACTGGGATATGATGTTTCCCTATTTGATGTTTGCCATCCGAGAGGTGCCACAGGCATCCACGGGGTTTTCGCCTTTTGAGTTGTTATACGGGCGACATCCCCGGGGATTGTTGGACCTGGCAAAGGAAACATGGGAGCAGGAGCCCACCCCCCATAAAAGTGTGATTGAACACATTTTAGGAATGCAGAACCACATAAGCGCGGTCATGCCAATTGTAAAGGAGCATTTACAGGAGGCTCAGGCCGCGCAAAGCGGCCGCTACAATAGACAAGCCACCGTGCGGACCTTTAAACCCGGGGATCAGGTGTTGGTATTGATCCCCACGGCGGAGAGTAAATTCCTGGCTAAGTGGCAAGGCCCCTACGAGATAAAGGAAAGAATCGGGGTGGTCAACTATAAGGTATTGCAGCCCGGTAGGCGGAAACCTGAACAAATATACCATGTCAACCTGTTAAAACCTTGGCAGGAACGGGAAAGCCTGATGGTTGATTTATCCCCATCTCCCTCCTCTTCGGGTCGTTTAAACCCGGCTCCAGCGATCTCCGGAGAGGACGAACCGGAAGTAAGGATTGGAGAAGCCCTCACCAAGCAACAGAGGCGAGAGGCCAGATGGCTGGTTCAGCAGAACCCCGATGTCTTCTCCGAGCTGCCTGGTAGGACCAGTCTGATACGACATGACATTGTCACCGAGCCTCACCTGAAGGTACGCCTGAAGCCATACCGGGTACCGGAGGCTCGAAGACAAGCCATATCAGAGGAAGTGAAGACAATGCTACGCCTGGGGGTCATCGAAAAATCCCGGAGTGAATGGGCTAGTCACATTGTCCTAATACCAAAACCCGATGGCTCCTTAAGGTTCTGCAATGACTTTAGGAGATTGAACGAAATATCCAAGTTCGATCTCTACCCCATGCCCCGGGTGGATGAGCTGATTGATAGGCTGGGACAGGCGCGATATTTCACCACGCTCGACCTGACCAAGGGGTACTGGCAGGTGCCACTGACGGAGTCCGCCAAGGAGAAAACCGCTTTTGTTACGCCGGAGGGTCTCTTCCACTATGTTGTCTTGCCTTTTGGGTTACATGGCGCTCCGGCCACGTTCCAGAGGTTGATGGATTTGGTGCTGGAACCCCACCAGGCGTATGCATCAGTGTACCTTGATGATATCATTATTTACAGCTCTGAGTGGCAGACCCACTTGGAACAGGTACAAGCGGTGGTGAACGCGCTCCGAACAGCTGGATTGACAGCCAATCCCAAGAAATGTGCGTTGGGGCTCACGGAAGCCCGCTACTTGGGCTACGTAATAGGCCAAGGAGTGATTAAGCCCCAAATTAACAAAGTTGAGGCGATCCAGAAGTGACCTAGACCCCTGACCACGAAGCAGGTTAGGGCCTTCCTGGGTATCGTGGGGTACTACAGGAGGTTTGTAAAAAATTTTGCGGGACTATCGGCCCCCTTGACGGACCTTCTCAAAGGCAAGAAGTCCGTCATGGTGCGCTGGACTCCACAGGCCGAGGACTCCTTCCGGGCCCTGAAGGGGGTCCTGTGCGGACAGCCCGTTCTTGTCAACCCTGATTTCCGGAAGGAGTTCGTAGTCCAGACTGACGCCTCTGAGGTCGGTCTGGGGGCAGTGCTGTCTCAGGTGGTTCAGGGGGAGGAACACCCCGTCACCTTCTTAAGTAGGAAGCTCACCCCTCCCGAGCGGAATTATAGCGTAGTGGAGAAGGAGTGCCTGGCGATCAAGTGGGCCTTGGAGTCCCTACGCTATTACCTGCTGGGACGGCAGTTTCGCTTGGTGACTGATCACTCTCCGCTGGTCTGGATGAGGTCCGCCAAGGAACGGAATGCCCGGGTTACCCGGTGGTTCCTTTCTCTGCAGAACTTCTGGTTTACAGTTGAACACCGGGCCGGTAGGTTGCAGGGCAACGCCGATGCCTTGTCCCGCGGCCCGTGTTTGATGGCGGGAGTTCAACCCCGCACGCTTGAACTGAGGGGGGGGGGTATGTGAGACTGTGACCGGGGTTGTCTATGACGGCCGGTACGTCTCGCCCCGGTTGTGCTCCCTCCATGTATAGAAAGCAACTCCACTCGAGGGTTAATGCTGTTTCCCTGCAGGCTGAAAGGAGGGTTAAAAAGAAACAGGAAGTTGGGCGTGGGTCCCTAGTGTGAGGGAGTGAACACAACTCCCTGAGTTTTTGCCAGAGACAGACATGTGTGCTGTTTTGGACTTTTGTTTGTGCAATAAACCGTGTGCTGTGACCATTGGTGCCTGGATCCCGTGTCTTCTGCCGCGCAGCCGACCACGCTACCTCACTATATATATATATAACCAGAAAAAGACAGAACGGGCAGCACTCAGCGGGGTCCCAATGCAGAAATCCTTTATTCCATATTCATGCCAGAAGGTACAAGTGGTGGGGGAGGGTGAGGACAAACATACAGCTCCTGATGACGGCGAGCCGTTTCGCACCCTTGTGCTTCTACGGGTCCAGTGGAAGCACAACGGTGCGAAACGGCTCGCCGTCGTCCGGCGCTGTATGTTTGTCCTCACCCTTCCCCACTACTTGTACCCTCTGGCATGAATATGGAATAAAGGATTTCTGCATTTGGACCCCGCTGAGTGCTGCCCTTTCTGTCTTTTTCTGGTATATTATGGTCTATACCTTGGAATGTGCACCCGGACCCTGAGCCTAGCAGGAACGAACAAACAGCAAATAGTGGATTAGCGGTGCCCGGTCTCTCTTACTTCGGTATATATATATATATATATATATATATATATATAAATCATTATCTACACAATAGTCACTAGTCCTAAGATATAAAACATGAAATGTCAAATAATTGTTTTAATATACAGTACAGACTAAAAGTTTGGACACACCTTCTCATTCAAGGAGTTTGCTTTATTTTCATGACTCTGAAAATTGTAGATTCACATTGAGGGCATCATAACTATGAATTATCACATGTGGAATGAAATACTTAACAAAAAAGTGTGAAACTACTGAAAATATGTCTTACAGTATATTCTAGGTTGTTCAAAGTAGCCACCTTTTGCTTTGATTACTGTTTTGCACACTCTTGGCATTCTCTTGAGGAGCTTCAAGAGGTAGTCACCGGAAATGGTTTTCACTTCATAGGTGTGCCCTATCAGGTTTAATAAGTGAGATATCTTGCCTTATAAATGCAAGACACATCAGTTGTCTTGTGCAGATCAAAGCAAAATCAAAGCAAAAGGTGGCTACTTTGAAGAACCTAGAATATAAGACAAATTTTCAGTTGTTTCACACTTTTTTGTTAAGTATTTCATTCCACATGTGTTAATTCATAGTTTTGATGTCTTCAATGTGAATCTACAATTTTCAGAGTCCTGAAAATAAAGAAAACTCTTTGCATGAGAAGGTGTGTCCAAACTTTTGGTCTGTACTGTATATTATATTAATTACTTGCTATACAGTGACATCTTACTAAAAACATACAACATAATTGTGCTAATATATATGTGGTGTGAACACACAGACACGTAGTATCCAGGACACACACACAGCTTAGAGGGGACCCTTGGGCAGACCCAGGAGGAGGCGTAGCCCTCGTGTTTCAGCTAGTGGTGGGTAGTGGGACTGGAATCTAGAGAGTGTGCAGTGGCAGTCAAAGGAGCAGGAGTGGAACAGCCGGGTCTGAAGTGCACATGCAAGTGAGCGGACACTGTCAACCTCCGCACCTGAGTGGCTGCTGGCGGGGGAGAACGGCTACCCAGTGGGGCCACCTGAAAACCACCTAGTGAAGAGGTGGCTGAGTAAGGGGATCACCGGTAGGCCAGGCCCGCACGGGGAAACAGGTCCCTAGAGCAGGAACCCATCTACTTGGCCTGCTAAACCTGCTGGTGAGGGTGCTGGATGTACCTCACCGAACAACACAGAGCCTGCAGCATCAACAGCAATGAGGGGGCCCATAAGTAAGAAGAGGCAAGCAGCCAGAATTTCTTGGTCCACGCTGTCAGCAAACAGGCCAGAAAGGGGAGAAGAGGCAGTTGCAACTTCCCTGGGTGATCCGGAGCACTCCAAGTCGGGGTCACCTCAAAACAAAAAGGGCTAGGAAAGCGAGTCAGCAGTCACCCCTACGTCAGCCTGAAGATACCTGGTTCCCCTCCTGGTTCGTCATAGCATTGCCCGGGTTGCCTCATTCTACCACCAGAAAGTGAGTAAAAACCCTGAAAGACATCGCTGCCTGTGTGTGAGTTCTTCTGCGACCTGTGGTACTACACACTTACACCTGAGCCCTGGGGTCAGCCTCACTCTCCGGAGGCCATAACAGCAGACTGCATTTACCATCAGCCCCAGTCGGTCCCCAAACTGCAGTGGCGGTTACCCACTGACCGCAAAACCGAGAGTGGCGTCACGAGTCCTATAGAAGTTAACCTGACATACCTGTTGCCAGAAGGCTTCCAACACGTGAAGTCCCTGAAGTCCCTGAGGCGACCTGAAGGTGAGGGGGCTTTGCATATACATTATACCAAATAATAAATTAATTACTACTACAGTGACACCTTACTATAATATAATTTTAAGGTGTATATTGCATATTAATATCAAATAATAAATATCCCAATGAGCTAGACACCATTATATCCTCTAACATAAATACTATACCTACATTATATAACCCATCACATAAACCATAAAGTACATACAGTTAGGTCCAGAAATATTTGGACAGTGACACAATTTTCGCGAGTTGGGCTCTGCATGCCACCACATTGGATTTGAAATGAAATCTCTACAACAGAATTCAAGTGCAGATTGTAACGTTTAATTTGAAGGTTTGAACAAAAATATCTGATAGAAATTGTAGGAATTGTACACATTTCTTTACAAACACTCCACATTTTAGGAGGTCAAAAGTAATTGGACAAATAAACCAAACCCAAACAAAATATTTTTATTTTCAATCTTTTGTTGCGAATCCTTTGGAGGCAATCACTGCCTTAAGTCTGGAACCCATGGACATCACCAAACGCTGGGTTTCCTCCTTCTTAATGCTTTGCCAGGCCTTTACAGCCGCAGCCTTCAGGTCTTGCTTGTTTGTGGGTCTTTCCGTCTTAAGTCTGGATTTGAGCAAGTGAAATGCATGCTCAATTGGGTTAAGATCTGGTGATTGACTTGGCCATTGCAGAATGTTCCACTTTTTTGCACTCATGAACTCCTGGGTAGCTTTGGCTGTATGCTTGGGGTCATTGTCCATCTGTACTATGAAGCGCCGTCCGATCAACTTTGCGGCATTTGGCTGAATCTGGGCTGAAAGTATATCCCTGTACACTTCAGATTTCATCCGGCTACTCTTGTCTGCTGTTATGTCATCAATAAACACAAGTGACCCAGTGCCATTGAAAGCCATGCATGCCCATGCCATCACGTTGCCTCCACCATGTTTTACAGAGGATGTGGTGTGCCTTGGATCATGTGCCGTTCCCTTTCGTCTCCAAACTTTTTTCTTCCTATCATTCTGGTACAGGTTGAACTTGGTCTCATCTGTCCATAGAATACTTTTCCAGAACTGAGCTGGCTTCATGAGGTG
This sequence comes from Anomaloglossus baeobatrachus, assembly GCF_048569485.1. Lineage (NCBI taxonomy): Eukaryota > Metazoa > Chordata > Amphibia > Anura > Aromobatidae > Anomaloglossus > Anomaloglossus baeobatrachus. The sequence continues at coordinate 227,024,897 of NC_134357.1, forward strand.
TTTTTCAGCAAATTTAACTCTGGCCTGTCTATTTTTGGAATTGATGAATGGTTTGCATCTAGATGTGAACCCTTTGTATTTACTTTCATGGAGTCTTCTCTTTACTGTTGACTTAGAGACAGATACACCTACTTCACTGAGAGTGTTCTGGACTTCAGTTGATGTTGTGAACGGGTTCTTCTTCGCCAAAGAAAGTATGCGGCGATCATCCACCACTGTTGTCATCCGTGGACGCCCAGGCCTTTTTGAGTTCCCAAGCTCACCAGTCAATTCCTTTTTTCTCAGAATGTACCCGACTGTTGATTTTGCTACTCCAAGCATGTCTGCTATCTCTCTGATGGATTTTTTCTTTTTTTTCAGCCTCAGGATGTTCTGCTTCACCTCAATTGAGAGTTCCTTAGACCACATGTTGTCTGGTCACAGCAACAGCTTCCAAATGCAAAACCACACACCTGTAATCAACCCCAGACCTTTTAACTACTTCATTGATAACAGGTTAACGAGGGAGACGCCTTCAGAGTTAATTGCAGCCCTTAGAGTCCCTTGTCCAATTACTTTTGGTCCCTTGAAAAAGAGGAGGCTATGCATTACAGAGCTATGATTCCTAAACCCTTTCTCCGATTTGGATGTGAAAACTCTCATATTGCAGCTGGGAGTGTGCACTTTCAGCCCATATTATATATATAATTGTATTTCTGAACATGTTTTTGTAAACAGCTAAAATAACAAAACTTGTGTCACTGTCCAAATATTTCTGGACCTAACTGTATACAGTGGTACCTTGCTTAACGAGAACAATCCGTTCTGGGACAGTGCTTGTTAAACAAGGTACTCGTTCAGCAAAGCAAGATTTCCCATAGGAAATCATTGCAATGCTGACGATCTGTTCCACAGCGGGTTAAATGTCCCATCCTGGTCCCCTATTCTGTCATTCCACACATGCACAAACACACACAAACACGTACAAACACACACAAACTCACACAAACACACATGCACGCATGCACACGCACATATTACATGCTCACCTTACCTTCCGCTCCATCGCCGGTCTCCTGGGACTTGCTGTTCACCAGTACGGGGCCGGGCCGTGTATCGAGTTTCCATAACGACGAGGCAGGAACTTCCCTGCTAGAGCGCTGACGTCAAGGCAGAGCTGCTTGCCTCTGATTGGCCAGCGCTCTTCCATTCAGCAGCGGTGACAGGAAGTTCCTCCCTCGTTGCTATGGAGGCAGAATCCCAGCGTGGAACGGAGCGGCGCACTACAGCACCCAGGAGGCCGGCGATGAAACGTAAGGTACACTATGTTATATGCTCACCTTACCCTCCGTTGCATCGCCGGCCTCCTGGGTCTTGTAGTTCGCCGCGAGGACGTCGCGATGTACCCGGGAACTACAAGATCCATGAGACCGCCGGTGGAACTGAAGGTAAGGGGAGCATAATACTGTATGTGCGTGCATGCGTGTGTGTTTGTGTGTGTTTGTGTGTACATGTGTGTGCTTGTGTGGACTGCAAGTGCGGGTCAGAGTGTGGTGGATGGATGAAACCGGAAGTGTGTGGGGTGAGAATTTCGCTCGTACAGCAAAGCTTTCTCGTAAAGCGGGTTACAAATTTACAGAAAGCTTTGCTTGTATAGCGAAAATCTCGTTATGTGGGTTACTCGTTAAGCGAGGTACCACTGTACATACATACCATGTGTATATTACACAGGCAGTCAAATAAACCATAAATTATACACATATACTGTACATATATATTTTAGAGAATTTATGTTAGAGGATATAATGGTGTGCATGTGGACATACATACATATATATATATATATATATATATATATATATATATATATAGGACCAGGGCCGGATTATAGGCGGGGCAAGCGGGGCTCCAGCCCAGGGGCCCCCACCAAAAGAGCTTCTAAGGGGGCCCCCACCACCAGGGCCATACTTGTCAGCATTTTTTTTTTTCTTCACACCCTCTCCCCCTCCATAAAGACAGTCTAATAAATCAGCTGTGTTTTCGGAGGGGGGGGGGGGCGGGCGGTGCACCGGCATTTATTTGTATCTGCGTCTTTAAGACACAAAAACAAACTGCGGGCACAGGACGCTGAATGACCCCGGAAGTACCAGCAATTGTACTTCCGGGGTCAGAGGTGTGCCAATGAGCTCCCTGCTTAGTGCTGCGGCCGTCATGGGCGTACCCAGCGAGGGGCGGGGGGGCACCTGCCCCCCCCACCCTAGAAGCAGGGGCATGGTGTAATGGGCCGCTGTATGTGCAGCCACGCTCCTCCGCAGTGTGTGCATGCAGGCCCGACACACTAGCTGCAGCAGGAGCAGGAGGCAGCGCTGTGCTGTGCCGGCTGTGCTGTGTGCTGTGTGTCCGGCATGCACACAATGAGGAGTGCAGCGGAGCCGGTGCTCGCAGCTTCCTCCTTCTTCCTATTCAAATGTATTTGCGTCTTTCAGACGTAAATACATTTGAACAGCGCGCCGGGACCCGGCCCCGCCCCCGACATGCAGTAACGTGATGAGATCAGCACCTTGCTGACGTCATCACAGTGCTGCGGGCGCCGGCACACAGGGGAGATCAGATGGTAAGCGCTCCATGAAGGAGCCGAAGAGACAGGTTTAATTAATGATGATGAGTGGGGAGGGGCTGAGGACACATAACGGGAAACATCTGTGAAGGAAGTGGAACACAGCTTTGTGACAGGCAGAGGAGGAGTACTGTATTCCGAGGGAGGGGGGAAGCAGGAGTGTGTAGGGATGGGGCATTGTGATTTGTGTGTGTAGGGGGTGATGAGGGTTGCATTGTATTGTGTGTGGGGGGAGGGGTAATGGGGGGGTGCATTGTGTGTAGGCGGTAAAGGGAGATGCATTGTGTGTGTGTGTGTGTAGGGGGTGATGGGTGGGTGCATTGTGTGTGTGTTTTGTGTGGGGGGAGTAATGGGGGGTGCATTGTATTTGTGTGTGTGTGTGTGGGGGGGGGTGATGGGGAGATGCATTGTGTGTGTGTGTGTGTAGGGGGTGATGGGTGGGTGCAGTGTGTGTGTGTGTGTTTTGTGTGGGTGGAGTAATGGGGGGTGCATTGTATTTGTGTGTGTGTGTGTGTGGGGGGGTGATGGGGAGATGCAGTGTGTGTGTGTGTGTGTGTGTAGGGGGTGATGGGTGGGTGCAGTGTGTGTGTGTGTGTAGGGGGTGATGGGTGGGTGCATTGTATATGTGTTGTGTGGGGGGAGTAATGGGGGGTGCATTGTATTTGTGTGTGTGTGTAGGGAGGAAAGGTGGGTGCATTGTATTTGAGTGTGTGTAGGGGGTGATGGGGGGTGCATTGTGTGTGTGTGTTTGTAGGGGGTGATGGGTGCATTGTGTGTGTAGGGGGTGATGGGGGGTGCATTGTGTGTGTGTGTGTAGGGGTAAAGGGGGTGCATTGTGTGTGTGTGTGTGTGTGTGTGTAGGGGTAAAGGGGGTGCATTGTGTGTGTGTGTGTGTGTGTGTAGGCGGTAAAGGGGGGGTGCATTGTGTGTGTGTGTGTGTGTGTGTGTAGGGGCTGATGGGTGGGTGCATTGTGTGTGTCAGAGGTGTGTGTGTGTGTCAGAGCTGTGTGTGTGTGTGTGTGTGTGTGTGTCAGCTGTGTGTGTGTGTGTGTGTCAGAGCTGTGTGTGTGTCAGAGCTGTGTGTGTGTGTCAGAGCTGTGTGTGTGTGTCAGAGCTGTGTGTGTGTGTGTGTCAGAGCTGTGTGTGTGTGTGTCAGAGCTGTGTGTGTGTGTGTGTGTCAGAGCTGTGTGTGTGTGTCAGAGCTGTGTGTGTGTGTGTCAGAGCTGTGTGTGTCAGAGCTGTGTGTGTGTGTGTGTGTCAGAGCTGTGTGTGTGTGTCAGAGCTGTGTGTGTGTGTGTGTCAGAGCTGTGTGTGTGTATGTGTCAGAGCTGTGTTTGTGTGTGTGTGTGTGTGTATGTGTGTCAGAGCTGTGTGTGTATGTGTGTCAGAGCTGTGTGTGTGTGTATGTGAGTCAGAGCTGTGTGTGTGTGTGTGTCAGAGCTGTGTGTGTGTGTCAGAGCTGTGTGTGTGTGTATGTGTGTCAGAGCTGTGTGTGTGTATGTGTGTCAGAGCTGTGTGTATGTGTGTCAGAGCTGTGTGTGTGTGTGTCAGAGCTGTGTGTGTGTGTGTGTGTCAGAGCTGTGTGTGTGTGTGTCAGAGCTGTGTGTGTCAGAGCTGTGTGTGTGTGTGTGTGTCAGAGCTGTGTGTGTGTGTGTGTCAGAGCTGTGTGTGTGTGTGTCAGAGCTGTGTGTGTGTGTGTGTCAGAGCTGTGTGTGTCAGAGCTGTGTGTGTCAGAGCTGTGTGTGTGTGTCAGAGCTGTGTGTGTGTGTCAGAGCTGTGTGTGTGTGTGTGTGTGTGTGTGTGTGTCAGAGCTGTGTGTGTGTGTGTCAGAGCTGTGTGTGGGTGTGTGTGTGTCAGAGCTGTGTGTGTGTGTGTATGTGTGTCAGAGGTGTGTGTGTGTGTGTGTATGTGTGTCAGAGCTGTGTGTGTATGTGTGTCAGAGCTGTGTGTGTATGTGTGTCAGAGCTGTGTGTGTGTGTATGTGAGTCAGAGCTGTGTGTGTGTGTGTGTGTGTGTCAGAGCTGTGTGTGTGTGTCAGAGCTATGTGTGTCAGAGCTGTGTGTGTGTGTATGTGTGTCAGAGCTGTGTGTGTGTGTGTCAGAGCTGTGTGTGTGTGTGTGTCAGAGCTGTGTGTGTATGTGTGTCAGAGCTGTGTGTGTACTGTAAATCTGAATGTGGCAGAACAGGATAAGATAAATGTTCATTGGATTTATATCTAAATGCTACGGTTCGCGCTCTACTGTTATAGCTAAAAATGTTAACGTTATGGGGCCCCCACCAGATTTTCTGCCCAGGGGCCCCCACCAACCTTAATCCGGCCCTGTATAGGACACACCTTCTCATCTCTAGAACAACTATTAAGAGGAGATTTTGTGCAGCAGGCCTTCATGGTAAAATAGCTGCTAGGAAACCACTGCTAAGGACTGGCAATAAGCAGAAGAGACTTATTTGGGCTAAAGAACACAAGGAATGGAGATTAGACCAGTGGAAATCTGTGCTTTGGTCTGATGAGTCCAAATTTGAGAGCTTTGGATCCAACCGTGTCTTTGTAGAAAAGGTGAACGGATGGACTCTACATGGCTGGTTCCCGCCGTGAAGCATAGAGGAGAAGGTGTGACGGTGTGGGGGTGCTTTGCTGGTGACACTGTTGGGGATTTATTCAAAATTGAAGGCATCTTGCATTGGCATTCTAGTCCATCCGGTTTGCGTTTAGATGGACCATCATTTATTTTTCAACAGTATAATTACCCCAAACACACCTCCAGGCTGTGTAAAGGCTAATTGACTAAGAAGGAGTGTGATGGGATGCTACGCCAGATGACCTGGCCTCCACAGTCAACAGACCTGAACCCAATCAAGATGGTATGGGGTGAGCTGAACCACAAAGTGAAGGCAAAAGAGCCAACAAGTGCTAAGCATTTCTGGGAACTCCTTCAAGACTGTTGGAAAACCATTTCCAGTGACTACCTCTTGAAGCTCATCAAGAGAAGAGAATGCCAAGAGTGTGCAAAGCAGTAATGAAAGCAAAAGGTGGCTACTTTGAAGAACCTAGAATATAAGACCTATTTTCAGTTGTTTCACACTTTAAGTATTTCATTCCACATGTTTTCATACATAGTTTTGATGTCTTCAATGTGAATCTACAATTTTTATAGTCATGAAAATAAAAAAAACTCTTTGAATGAGAATGTGTATCCAAAATTTTAGTCTGTACTATTTATACATATATATATACAGTTAGGTCCAGAAATATTTGGACAGTGACACAATTTTCGCGAGTTGGGCTCTGCATGCCACCACATTGGATTTGAAATGAAACCTCTACAACAGAATTCAAGTGCAGATTGTAACGTTTAATTTGAAGGTTTGAACAAAAATATCTGATAGAAATTGTAGGAATTGTACACATTTCTTTACAAACACTCCACATTTTAGGAGGTCAAAAGTAATTGGACAAATAAACCAAACCCAAACACAATATTTTTATTTTCAATCTTTTGTTGCGATTCCTTTGGAGGCAATCACTGCCTTAAGTCTGGAACCCATGGACATCACCAAACGCTGGGTTTCCTCCTTCTTAATGCTTTGCCAGGCCTTTACAGCCGCAGCCTTCAGGTCTTGCTTGTTTGTGGGTCTTTCCGTCTTAAGTCTGGATTTGAGCAAGTGAAATGCATGCTCAATTGGGTTAAGATCTGGTGATTGACTTGGCCATTGCAGAATGTTCCACTTTTTTGCACTCATGAACTCCTGGGTAGCTTTGGCTGTATGCTTGGGGTCATTGTCCATCTGTACTATGAAGCGCCGTCCGATCAACTTTGCGGCATTTGGCTGAATCTGGGCTGAAAGTATATCCCTGTACACTTCAGATTTCATCCGGCTACTCTTGTCTGCTGTTATGTCATCAATAAACACAAGTGACCCAGTGCCATTGAAAGCCATGCATGCCCATGCCATCACGTTGCCTCCACCATGTTTTACAGAGGATGTGGTGTGCCTTGGATCATGTCCCGTTCCCTTTCTTCTCCAAACTTTTTTCTTCCCATCATTCTGGTACAGGTTGATCTTTGTCTCATCTGTCCATAGAATACTTTTCCAGAACTGAGCTGGCTTCATGAGGTGTTTTTCAGCAAATTTAACTCTGGCCTGTCTATTTTTGGAATTGATGAATGGTTTGCATCTAGATGTGAACCCTTTGTATTTACTTTCATGGAGTCTTCTCTTTACTGTTGACTTAGAGACAGATACACCTACTTCACTGAGAGTGTTCTGGACTTCAGTTGATGTTGTGAACGGGTTCTTCTTCACCAAAGAAAGTATGCGGCGATCATCCACCACTGTTGTCATCCGTGGACGCCCAGGCCTTTTTGAGTTCCCAAGCTCACCAGTCAATTCCTTTTTTCTCAGAATGTACCCGACTATTGATTTTGCTACTCCAAGCATGTCTGCTATCTCTCTGATGGATTTTTTCTTTTTTTTCAGCCTCAGGATGTTCTGCTTCACCTCAATTGAGAGTTCCTTAGACCACATGTTGTCTGGTCACAGCAACAGCTTCCAAATGCAAAACCACACACCTGTAATCAACCCCAGACCTTTTAACTACTTCATTGATAACAGGTTAACGAGGGAGACGCCTTCAGAGTTAATTGCAGCCCTTAGAGTCCCTTGTCCAATTACTTTTGGTCCCTTGAAAAAGAGGAGGCTATGCATTACAGAGCTATGATTCCTAAACCCTTTCTCCGATTTGGATGTGAAAACTCTCATATTGCAGCTGGGAGTGTGCACTTTCAGCCCATATTATATATATAATTGTATTTCTGAACATGTTTTTGTAAACAGCTAAAATAACAAAACTTGTGTCACTGTCCAAATATTTCTGGCCCTGACTGTATATATATATATATATATACATACACACACACACACACACACACACACACACACACACACACACACACACACTACAGTTCAAAATTTTAGGGTCACTTAGACATTTCCTTATTTTTTAAAGAAAAGCACATTGTTTTTCAATGAAGCTAACATTAAATTAAACAGAAATACACTCTATACATTCTTAATGTGGTAAATGACTATTCTAGCTTCAAATGTCTGGTTTTTAATGCAATATCTACATACAGTAGGTGTATAGAGGCCCATTTCCAACAACCACCACTCCAGTGTTCTAATAGTACATTGTGTTTGCTAACTGTGTTAGAAGGCTAATGGATGTTTAGAAATCCCTTGAAAACCCTTGTGCAAGTATGTTAGCACAGCTGAAAACAGTTTTGCTGATTAGAGAAGCTATAAAACTGACCTTCCTTTGAGCTAGTTGGAATCTGGAGCATTACATTTCTTGGTTTCATTAAACTCTCAAAATGGCCAGAAAAAGAGAACTTTCATATGAAACTCGACAGTCTATTCTTATTCTTAGAAATGAAGAATATTCCATGTGAGAAACTGCCGATTTCCTACAACGGTGTGTACTACTCCCTTCAGAGGAGAGCACAAACAGGCTATAACCAGAGTAGAAAAAGAAGTGGGAGGCTCCGGTGTACAACTGAGCAACAAAACAAGTACATTAGAGTCTCTAGTTTGAGAATTTGATGCCTCACAGGTAGAGATGAGCCACCCCCCTAGAGTTCGAGTTCGGTTCGTAGAATGGTGCCCCGTTCGACGAGCCATTAGACGAACCTCTCGAACCCCATTGAAAACAATGGGAGGCAATCACAATCACATAAAAACACATTAGAAATGTACACATACAGTTAATAAACATTGCCATAACACTTACCGGTCCCCGCGATGCGTCCTGCACTCTGTCTCCCGCTGCTTTTCCAGCGGTAATCGCTGGGTCCTCCCGGTAAACAGCAGTGATGACAGGACCTATCGTGAAGTCAAAATAGCCATCACGATGGTTTTGACGTCATGCTAGGTCCTGTCATTGCATCTCTCCGGTACACGGTGCACGTTGTGTATCGCCGTGTACCGGCGACATGCTCTTGCACACGGTCGACTCCCCGTTCTGCTTCCCCGTTCCGTTATGGACCGGCTGACACAGCCGATCAATAACGGAGATCATCGTTGCCATAGCAACGCGCCTGTTAGCGGTGACGTCACCTCTTACAGCCGCAGCGGCACCGGGAATCACGTGATTGGAGCACCGTTACTATGGTAACCCGTCTGTCAGCGGTGACGTTACCGCTAACAGCCAGCAGCACTGATCACTCACGGAGTGATATAGACTGCACGGGGAACAGCAGCGTCTTTCTCCCATGCAGTGCTGCCGATGAAGCAGAGCTGCATGGGTTGAAGGAGAAAGAAGACAGAAGACCATGGATCGTGGAGGGATAAGATAGAGTAATAAACATGGAGTCTCTAAGTGTGTCTCTGTGTATTTATTTCTATTAAAGTATTTTTTCTCTGTGTGGTGTCTTTTTTTTAACCCTTTATTGGAGATTCTTAATGGCTGGGTCAAACTTGCCTGACATTAAGAATCTCTGACTTAATACTAGCTAGTAAAACAAAGCTAGTATTAACTCATTATTACCCAGCGAGCCACTGGCATCAGGGCAGCTGGAAGAGTTGGATACAGCGCCAGATGATGGCGCTTCTATGAAAGCGGCATTTTCTGGGGCGGCTTCGGACTGCAATTCGCAGCAGAGGGGCCCAGAAAGCTCGGGCTAACCTGTGCTGCGGATCCAATCCCCAGCTGCCTAGTTGTAGCCAGCTGGACACAAAAATGGGGCGAAGCCTACGTCGTTTTTTTTGTTTTTAATTATTTCATGAAATTCATGAAATAATTAAAAAAAGGGCTTCCCTATATTTTTAGTTCCCAGCCGGGTACAAATAGGCAGCTGGGGGTTGGGGGCAGCCCGTACCGGAATGCTGTACCTGGCTATCATACAAAAATATGGCGAAGCTCACGTCATTTTTTTGTAGTTTTTTGGCAAAAAAAATAAAAAATGCTTCCCTGGATTTTCCATTGCCAGTGAAGGTAACACCAAGCAGTGGGGGTTAGCAGCCAGTAGCTGCTTGGATTACTCTTAGCTAGCAATACAAAAAATGCAGCGGAAGCCCATATATATATTTTTTTTTAATTATTTATTTAAATAACTAAAAGCAAAAAGGGCTTCCCTGTATTTTTATTGCCTGACATCACAGTGCTGTAAAAATAAATCTTTAAAAAAAATGACGTAGCGCTGCACGGTATTTTTGATTCTCAGCGCAGATAAAGCAGACAGCTATGGGTTGCCACCCCCACCTGCCTGGCATTACCTTGGCTGGCAATCAAAATACAGGGAAGCCCATTAATTTATTTTATTTAAAAAAATAGTTAAAAAAAAAATGACGTTGGGTCCCCCCATTTTTGATAGCCAGCTAGGATAAAGCAGAAGGCTGTAGCCTGAAAACCACAGCTGGCAGCTTTACCGTGGTTGGGGATCCAATGTGGAGGTCACCCCAGGCTCTTTTTTTATAATTATTTTATAAATATTAATAATTACAAAAACAAAGTAGGGTCCCCCCAAATTGGATCACCAGCCAAAGTAAAGCGGACAGCTGTGGTCTGGTATTCTCAGGGTGGGAAGGTCCATAGTTATTGGCCCTTCACAGCCTAAAAATAGCAGGCCGCAGGCTCCCCAGAAGTGGCGCATCCACTAGATGCGCCAATCCTGGCGCTTCACCCCAGCTCATCCCGTGCCCTGGTGCGGTGGCAAACGGGGTAATAAATGGGGTTGATACTAGCTGTAAGGTCACCTGACATCAAGCACAGCAGTTTGTGATGTCATGGCGTGTATCAGATACCCGACATCACAAACTGTCAGTACTAACAAAAAAAATAGACAAAAAAAATGTATTTGAAAAAACACTCCCCAAAACATTCCCTCTTTCACCAATTTATTGTAAGGAAAAAAAATAAGGGGGTCCCACGATGACTCTGGACCGTCTAGAATATGGGGGACATGCTCAGGGAACGTATCCCCCATTTTCTAGGAGTGCAGACCCTCCATGTGAGGAGTGTGGGTGCAATGAATCTGCACCCACTCTCCCCGGGTCCACAGCAGCAGAGTCCATGTCGTAACTGTTGCTACCAAAGCTGCAATGCCCTGCTCATGAGGTAAGGGCATGCCTAATCAGGAGAACTATTCTACATTTCCAAATATTGGTATTTGCTGATATTATTGCTATTCCACCTACTATAAATTGGGGATAGGATCTTGGAGATGGAATACCCCTTTAAGTCCAGTTATCCAGTTGAATGAATACTAAACAACAGAGCTCGCTATTTAGACATGTTTTCTTGTGGCGTATAACGGACTCTCATGTTTGGTAGTTGTTCAGCAGGGCAACTATAAAATCAAATACCTCCTTTTGGAAATGTAGTATAGCTCTCCTGATTAACTATGTTCCTTAGCTCATGAGCAGGGCATTGCAGAACCTTACAGATGCATGGTTACCGCCACTCACTGTGTCTGAACACAGGAAGCTGAGCTGACAGCCGCTCTGTGCATGTGGGAGCGTCTATTGTGAAGGAGGGGGCTGCGGGGGATCAACGCTGCACAGGTACCGTGGGACAATGGGGAACACCGGTGGGGTTATAGGGGGTGACCTGGCAGGGCCTGGAAAGGAATTGTCTGTCGCATGTCAAATCAGAGGAGTAGGGTGAATGCGGCCGGCGCGCTGCTGTGTGCGCGGCCATCTTGGATTTCCGGAAAGGAATCGGGGGGGGGGGGGCACTTTGGCGACACCAGGGGACCGGAGGGGCCCGGGGAGGAGATTTATCTCCCATCTGAGATGTTTGTTCATGACAGATGGGAGATAAATAAATTTTTACCGGCGCTGTCATTTACTGTAACGTGATCATTGGTATACGGTGTATACCTGTGATCACGTGAGCGGGGACCGGAAAAACCGACCTGAATCATGATCTCCAGGGTCTCAGCTACCCCTAAAACCCCGGAGATTTTCTAACGCTGGGGGGCGCTATTCACTTATTTCTGCCTGCTGTTTATAAACGGCAGATAAGTATAAGGCTACATTCACACAACCGATCCGTTTTTGCGGTCCGCAAAAAACAGTCCGTTTTTTTCACAGGTGCATCCGAGTGGCATCAGTTTCCATTCCGTATACGGTCTGAACGTCATCCGTTTGTCATCTGTGTGCCTTCCATTTTTTTTGCGTACTGCAAAAATACTGAAGGAGGGAAAATACATAAATTTACCCAGGATCCATAGCTTCAACCTACATGAGACGGTCACATGTTCACTCCAGTGCCATTTTCTACTGCTTTTTCACAGCGTAGAGCGCTCTGGTTATTTTCCTGTGCTTGTACACTTCATATCAGTCTTTTCTGTCATTATAATGGCAGAAAGACACATAATGTCCCACTCTCCTGCATTTTGTAATTTTGCACCCTTTGGTGCCTTTCATGTGGCACAAAGGGGTGTTTAGCCTTGTATTTACCAAAAAAAAAAATTTAAAAAAAAAATGACGTAGGGTTCCCCCTATTTTTGATAGCCAGCTAGGGTAAAGCAGACGGCTGCAGCCTGCAGACCACAGCTGGCAGCTTCACCTTGGCTGGTAATCCAAAACTGAGGGCATCCCACGCTGTTATATTAAATAAATAATTAAAAAAAAAAAAACACGTGGGGTCCCCCCCAAAATTGGATCACCAGCCAAGGGTAGGCAGACAGCTGGGGTCTGATATTCTCAGACTAGGGAGGTCCATGGTTATTGGACTCTCCCCAGCCTAAAAATAGCAGGCCGCAGCCGCCCCAGAAGTGGCGCATCCATTAGATGCGCCAATCCTGGTGCTTCGCTCCAGCTCATCCCGTGCCCTGGTGCGGTGGCAAACGGGGTAATATATGGGGTTAATACCAGATGTGTAATGTCACCTGGCATCAAGCCCTGGGGTTCGTGATGTCAGGCGTCTATCAGATACCCGACATCACCAACCCAGTCAGTAATAAAAAAAAAATAGACGACAAACACATTTTTATTTGAAAAATCACTCCTCACAACATTGCCTTTTTCACCAATTTATTAGAAAGAAAAACAAATCCAGGTCTGCTGTAATCCAAGGGGTTCCCATGACGATCCATACCATAGTCACTGTCCCAGTCAATGAAGAACAGAATGTTCCCCATTGGCTGGGAGAGCAATGCAGTGATCTGAGCTAACATCAATAGGTCAGCCCAGGTCACTGCAGGGGATGCCGAGCGCTGCTGTCAGGAGCGAGGTACATTACCTGCGGTGACGATCTCCTGCAGAGCTGTCACTGACTTCAATGACCGCCGCCTTCACAGCCAAGTATCGCGGGAGCCTGTGACGTCACCGCTAGTCACAGTCTCGGGCCGGCAGCGAGAGATGTGACAAGCGGCAGCCATGGAGGACAGTGACAGCACTGACATCGGGAGGGCGGGACTTCATCACCGCAGGTAAGCCGAGCAGGGTAATGTGTGCGGAGTGTGAGGTGGGTGAAGTCGAGTGGTGCCATGTGTGCAGAGTGCGAGGTGGGTGGAGCCTAGCGGGGCCACGTGTGCAGGCGGAGTGCAAAGTGGGTGGAGCCTAGCGGGGCCATGTGTGCAGGCGGCGGAGTGCGAAGTGGGTGGAGCCTAGCGGGGCCATGTGGAGCTTAGGACGTCAGTGCCGGGGACTGCATGGCTGGGCACAGGTGAGTGTGAGTGTGTGTGTACATGCCGAGTGCAGGAGGGGGCAGAGCCGAGCGGGGAAGTGTCGGCTCCCTGCACACATAACCAGGGTAAATATCGGATTACCAAGCAAAGCGCTTTGCTTGGATACCTGATATTTACATTGGTTACCAGCTTGCCGCAAGCTGCCAGCGATGGCTCCCTGCACACTGTAGCTGTAAAAAGCCCTGCTTTTGGTGATCGAGCCATTCTCAAACGTAACTCGAACTGTCGAGCTTTTAGCAAAAAGCTCGAGTTCGAGTTTGATCTCGAGCACCCCCCAAAATCACTCGAACATGAAATTAGCGAACCTCGAACATCGCTCAACTCTACTCACAGGTGCTCAACTGGCAGCTTCATTAAATAGTACCCGCAAAATGCCAGTGTCAATGTCTGTAGTGGAGAGGTGACTGTTGGCTTTCAGGGCAGAGTAGCAAAGATAAAGCCATATCTGAGACTGGCTAATAAAAGGAAAAGATTAATATGGGCAAAAGAACACAGACATTGGACAGATGAAGATTGGAAAAAAAGTGTTATGAATAGTGATGAGCGAGTACTAAAAAGCTCGGGTGCTCGAAGCTCGGGCCGAGCCTCCCAAGATACTCGTGTACTCGGCCCGAGCAACGAGCCCAATGCTATCCTATGGGAGACCCGAGTATTTTTGTGAAATGACCCCCCGGCAGCATGGAGAAACCCTAAAAATGTCACAAAAGTCTCAGAAGAGTGCTCAAATGACATGGCAACAGCATGGGGAAGACCCCTTGAAGCATTTATCACTGAAAAGTCACAGCTGTGAACAATTTTGTCCGCGTTTTACGCCATTTTTACGGACTCACCAGAAAACCTTCCAAAATGACCCCAAAATGATTTTTCATGGCGGAAATGTTAAGGGCACATACCCAATAGTGAGATAGAGCTGGTGTATGTTACTTTTTGAGATTAATACATGAAAGATTTTACGTGAAAACATTGTGTGGCACTCCGATGTCCCTGAGAAGAGACGTACATGAAGGCCTCTTGAGTCTAATGTGCCCATTTTGAGGAAGTGAGTCTTTGTAGTATTTTCCTTTGCCAGGGCAGTCCAAAATTGTGAGGTTCACCAATGCCCCTGCATACAGACGTGCATGAGGGCCTGTAAACCTGAAGTGCCCATTGTAAGGAAGTGGGTCTATTGTAGTATAGCCCTTAGGCAGGGCAGCCAAAAATTGGGAGGCTCCACATTGTCCCTGGATAGAGACGTGCATGATGGCCTGTAAACCTGAAGTGCCCATTGTAAGGAAGTGGGTCTATTGTAGTATAGCCCTTAGGCAGGGCAGCCAAAAATTGGGAGGCTCCACATTGTCCCTGGATAGAGACGTGCATGATGGCCTGTAAACCTGAAGTGCCCATTGTAAGGAAGTGGGTCTATTGTAGTATAGCCCTTAGGCAGGGCAGCCAAAAATTGGGAGGCTCCACGTTGTCCCTGGATAGAGACGTGCATGAGGGCCTGTAAACCTGAAGTGCCCATTGTAAGGAAGTGGGTCTATTGTAGTATAGCCCTTAGGCAGGGCAGCCAAAAATTGGGAGGCTCCACATTGTCCCTGGATAGAGACGTGCATGATGGCCTGTAAACCTGAAGTGCCCATTGTAAGGAAGTGGGTCTATTGTAGTATAGCCCTTAGGCAGGGCAGCCAAAAATTGGGAGGCTCCACGTTGTCCCTGGATAGAGACGTGCATGAGGGCCTGTAAACCTGAAGTGCCCATTGGAAGGAAGTGGGTCTATTGTAGTATAGCCCTTAGGCAGGGCAGCCAAAAATTGGGAGGCTCCACGTTGTCCCTGGATAGAGACCTGTTAGGTTCTTAGTGCCTCCGTGCTTGCATTTAAAAACCGCACGTGTGTGCCTGTTGGTGGCAGCTTTCCGCTGCATTTGTGTGAGTTTTGCAAAAACTTGGATATAACGCACAAGTCTAGTGAATACACATCAGCACAGCATTGCAAAATGCGCAGGGGCGTTGTCAACGAACAAGGAAGTGGACGTGATGGTGGTGCAGGCAGAGACCGAGGTTGTGTGCAAGCTCTAATTTCGCCACAACAAAGGGCCACATCTAGTCGCTCGCACGTCCTGTCCCAAATTCTTGGGGACCGCTGCAGTACACCGCTCTTGAACCAAGACCAGTGTCAACAGGTTGTTAGTTGGATAGCGGATAATGCTTCCAGTCAGATTGGCACCACCACAAACACTCTGTCTTCCACACGGTCAAGTGTCAGTAGCCGTGATACTGCACCGCACATTTCAGAACCTGATCCTCCTTCCTACCACCAGGCCGAGTACACATCCACGGACATTACTGCTCCCACACTTGGACACTCGGAAGAGCTGTTCGTTCACGTTTCCATTCACAAATTCTGGCCTCTCGCCAGCTCCTGTTGAAGTGGGCCATGACGAGATTGTATGTACAGATGCCCAAATATTTGAGCAGCCACGTTCTCACGAAGTTGGCAACGTGTCTCAACAAGGGGTGGACGATGATGAGACACAATTGTCAGGAAGTCAGGAGGAGGAGCAGGGTGCGGAAGAGGAAGACGACGTGGTGGATGATCCAGTAACTGACCCAACCTGGCAGGAGGATATGCAGAGCGAGGACAGCAGTGCACAGGGGGAGGGAGGCGTAGCATCCCAACAGGCAGTAAGAAGCAGAGTGGTGGCCCCAGGCAGACGTCAGGCAACTGTTCCCCGGAACAACACGACACAAGGTGCCTGTACAAATGTTAGGTCTTCCCGAGTCTGGCTGTAATACTATTGTATGTATTGAGGATTTCGATTGCGTTAGGGCAATGACAACCAGAGACGAGTTCTTGGTGCAAGACGTTTATAATATGCAACCAGCAAATATGTACATAAACGGAACAAAAACACAGTAGAACATAAATACAGGAAATACCTTCCAGGGACGGAGCGAAAGGGAATTCCCGGGACTGCGCACCGGACTCCCCCAGGGAGACCACCAAGAGCGAACCCCTATACAGGGACTGTCTGGCAATCACCCCAGAAGCCCTAAATGCGCAGCAGCCGGGACACAAAAGGGCAATAGGTAAGTCCAAAAATGTCTGTACGTGATGTGAGTCCAGAGTGGTATTAAACGGAAGGAACCGGGCAGAAGTGCCGACCAAAGACGGCAAACGGAGTCCGGGCACAGCTAGATGATACCAGATGAAGTCCAGAGTCGGTGTCGGTTGTTTTCCAAGAGGATCCGAATAACAATCAGGAACCAAAAGCTGCAGGGCAGGAGCACACAGGAAGCAGTATACTCAGGCACTGGACTAAGCTTTAGGGGCGGCTTTTAAACAGATGGACAGGAAGTAGGGCAACAGAACAGAAAACTCCATGTTAACAAAGGGCAAGCTCTTTCAAAAGAAAACTGGAAAACCCGGAACTCTGACACTGGCAGTTTTTTAAGTTGGCTCCAGATGATTCTAAAAAGGCCATTTGCAACACCTGCCATGCCAGCATCAGCAGGGGTACCAAAACTAGCAGCCTGACCACCACCAGCATGATCAGGCACATGTCAGCCAAGCACCCGACTTTGTGGGAAGTACAACAGAGTCCAGGAGCAGTGCTTGCTGATGTCACTGCTATGTCTTCGCTGGTTGTGCATGCGAGCCAATCCCCTGTCCATGCTGCCTGCGAACAAGCCTCCTCCACTCCTGCACCTGCAGTTGCCTACGCAGAAAGAACACCATCATCAAGCACGTCCTTGTCCCAGCGCAGCGTTCAGTTATCCATTCAGCAAACCTTTGAACGCAGGCGCAAATACACTGCCAACACCCCACATGCCACAGTTCTAAATGCTAACATTTCGCGACTGCTTGCGCTGGAAATGTTGCCTTTTAGGCTGGTTGAGACAGAAGCATTCCGCGACCTGATGGTGGCAGCTGTCCCACGTTACTCGGTCCACAGCCGCCACTATTTCTCCCGGGGTGCCGTCCCCGCATTGCATAACCACGTGTCACAAAACATCACACGTGCCCTGAACAACGCTGTTTCAGCCAAAGTCCACCTAACCACAGACACGTGGACAAGTGCATGTGGGCAAGGCCGCTACATCTCGTTGACGTCACACTGGGTTAATATTGTGCAAGCTGGGACCCAGTCTGAGCGAGGGACGGAACACGTCCTTCACACACCAAGTTTTGCAGGCCCTACCTCAGTCAGGGTTTCACACACACTCTACAGCTCCGGAATGTCATGCTCCTCAGCCTCCTCCTCCTCCTGCGCATCCTGATCCACTTTACCCTCCACACCAGTCCCAAGCTGGAAGTGTCGCGGGCGGAGGAGGGGACGGTGCGCTCTCCCACTGCTCGGGTCCGCCTGACGCTGCTCTATGGCTGCTGCTGCTCGTTGGCTCGAGCGATGGCCGGATCCCGGGGACTCGAGCGGCGCTACTCGCCCGTGAGTGAAAAGGGGTGGTTTGGGTTTTGGGGATATTGTCCGTGACGCCACCCACGGTTGTGGTGATTGTGTGGACACCACCGCTGCTCTGGACGGGGATCCCGGGAGCCTGTGACAGGGAGCAGCTTTGTTGTTATTTCTCCCCTCCGTGGGTAGGGGGGTTGGTTGTCCCGGGGCCTGGTGATGGGGTAGAGATGGATGACAGGCGGGTTGCGGGGCCTGATGAGGTGCAGGGTCGCAGGGGCAGCGCTGTGCCGCACGGCACGGAGGTACTCACTCAGCCCAATGATGATGACACAGTTCACGGTAAAACAAGTGGCTGGATGGACGGGTCACTCGGACGGCTGCGGTTGTTCCTCCCTGCAGGTTAGTGATGACTGTCTCTCCCTGCACCTAAGTTAAGTGTTGGTAGTGATGGTTTCCCAACGGTAACCCGCTCCCCGACCTGGATATGGGCCGGAGGAGCCCCTTTTGCCCACAGGCGCTGGCCCTGGGAGACGGTTGCCCTTGGCGGTGGCGGTGTCTCCCCTTCACGGTTGGACGGTTGCCTTCTATCTGGACTTGGCTGTTTGGAAACCCTGAGGTCCCCTTCACTAACGGATTTGGCAAATTCACGGCGACACCAAGCCTTGCCGGGATCCGAAAGTCCTCTGCCAATGGTGCTGGCTTCTCTTTGTATACCGGTCCGGTACGGCCGGGTCACCACCCGTCCACGGTCCTTACGGCAGACTCCAATCGGCCTCCACTGCAGACGGTCACCACATCCTGCCAACCTTGCTGTCCTGTCCGGGCCACACACCCGGACCAACTTCAGGCTCTTTGCTGTCACTTTTCTCCTCTCTACTACTTTCCTCCTTCCACTTCCTTAGCTTAACTCTCACTGCCTGTGTTTTCCCTCCTCCTCGGTGGGTGGAGACCAACCGCCTGGCTCCACACCCTGGTGTGGACAACAGCCCCTGGGGAAGGCAACAAGGATTTTGTGTTTTGACTATGATATGCCTGCAGGGAGTGTGGGGTGTTTAAGTGTTGTGCTCTGTGGCCCCTGGCTTGTCCAGGGCGACACAGAAGCACTGCAGCACTGCCTCGGCGAAGCGGCAACAGGCAGTGCTGAAGCTAATCTGCATAGGTGACAACAAACCCCACAATGCAGAAGAGGTGTGGACAGCTCTGAAACAGAAGGCAGATCACTGGCTCACAACTCTGAACCTAAAGCCAGGAAAGGTCGTGTGTGACAATGGCCGGAACCTGGTGGCGGCTTTGAGGCGAGGCCAGCTGACACATGTTCCATGCGTGGCCCATGTGCTCAACCTCGTGGTTCAGCGGTTTCTAAAGTCATACTCAGAGCTGTCTGATCTGCTGGTAAAAGTTCGCCGCCTGTCTGCACATTTTCGAAAGTCACCTACTGCTTCAGCCGGCCTTGCCGGCTTAAGACGCCGTTTGCATCTTCCGGCACACAGACTGGTGTGTGATGTCCCCACGCGTTGGAATTCAACTCTGCACAAGTTGGTCAGGATATGTGAGCAGAAGAGGGCAGTTGTTGAGTACCTGCATCACCTAAGCCGTCGGGAAATGGGTCAAACTCCACACATAACACCTGAGGAGTGGAGATGGATGTCCGACCTATGCACCATCCGCCAAAACTTTGAGGACTCCACCAAGATGGTGAGCGGCGATGACGACATTATTAGCGTCACCATACCGCTTCTCTGCCTTCTAAAATGGTCTCTGCTCAAAAAACAACCATGATGCATTGCAGGCGGAGCGCGATGAGTTTGAGCAAGAAACAGTAGTGGGTGTGGGTGATAACACACAGCCCAGCCTCGTCTCATCACAACGTGCAGTGGAGGACTATGACGAGGAGGAGGATGAAGACATGGAGCAACTCTCTGGCCAAATTGAGGATATGACATGCAGTCATATCCTCGGTTCAGCGTGGCTGGCCAGAGGACAGGGTAGATGATGAGGAGGAGGAGGAGGAGGACAGCATGTTCAGTCATCGTGTTGGTCAGGATACTGAAGTGATGGCTGTTAAGAGTCTGGCACACATGGCTGACTTTATGGTAAGCTGCCTGTCTCGTGACCCTCGCGTTAAGAACATCTTGGCCGACAATCATTACTGGTTGGTAACACTGTTAGACCCACGCTAAAAGGAGAACTTTATGTCTCTTATTCCCGAGGCGGAGAGGTCAGGCAAAATGCAGCAGTTCCAGAAGGCCATAGTCACGGAAGTAGGCAAAGCATTCCCCTCACAAAACGCTAGCGGCATAGGTCAGGAATCAGTGGACAACCAAGGCGTACAGCCGAGAGGGGCACAAGTCCAATCCGCCAGAGGTAGGGGAACAGTCTTTAAGATGTGGGACAGTTTTCTCAGCCCCTCACATACCACAGCCCCTGAGGTGAGGGGTAGTGCCACAAGAAATCCTAAGTTTGCCCAGATGCTCAAGGAGTACCTTGCAGATCAAACAACTGTACTCCGACATTCCTCTGTGCCTTACAATTAATGTGTATCCAAGCTGGACACGTGGCATGAATTGGCTCTTAGTCTCTACGCCTTGGAAGTCCTGGCCTGCCCTGCCGCTAGCGTTTTGTCAGAGCGTGTTTTTAGTGCCGCAGGTGGAATCATTACAGATAAACGCACCCGCCTGTCAACTGTAAATGCTGACAGGCTGACTCTGATCAAGATGAACAAGGGTTGGATTTGGCCAGACTTCACCACACACCAACAGCAAATGACAGCGGAATTTAAAGTTTGTAACGGGAATTTGCCATGTACCTCCACTCACCCATGGTAACACACTTCTGGACTTTGGCTAATCGCTGGACTGCTCCTCCTTCTCCTCATGCGCCATCATGGTGACCGTTACAATAGTTAAGCCGTTGTTTCAGGTATACCCCCAGTGGTAAATTTTTTCGCCCATTCTTTCTGAATGGGCATTACAACGACAGGAGACCCGCTCCTTTGCAATGGGAACAATGTTTTGAGGCCCTCATGCACATCTCTATCCAGGGACAATGTGGAGCCTCCAAATTTTTGGCTGCCCTGCCTAAGGGCTATACTACAATAGACCCACTTCCTTACAATGGGCACTTCATGTTTACAGGCCATCATGCACGTCTCTATCCAGGGACAATATGGAGCCTGACACTGCCACCGACAGACACACACGTGCTGTTTTTAAATGCAAGCACGGACGCAATAAGAACCTAACTGGTTTTTAGGAGCGACAATTACTGAGAAGTCTGACACTATCAGACACTGCTGACTGACGTGTATTATACACTAGACTTGTGCGTTATATAATAGTTTGTGCAAAACGCGCACCTGTACGCTGCCACCGACAGACACACACGTGCTGTTTTTAAATGCAAGCACGGACGCAATAAGAACCTAACTGGTTTTTAGGAGCGACAATTACTGAGAAGTCTGACACTATCAGACACTGCTGACTGACGTGTATTATACACTAGACTTGTGCGTTATATAATAGTTTGTGCAAAACGCGCACCTGTACGCTGCCACCGACAGACACACACGTGCTGTTTTTAAATGCAAGCACGGACGCAATAAGAACCTAACTGGTTTTTAGGAGCGACAATTACTGAGAAGTCTGACACTATCTGGACTGTTTTAGACTGTGTACACCAGCCCCAGATATGATGAAGGCTGGTATACGGTCACCACTAGGAATGGCTATATACCCTGCCTGCCTGCCTGTATACTGCTACAATAGTCCTGACAAGGACTCTTCTGGTCACTAGCCTGTATTCCGACCTGGCTATACCCTGCCTGTATATAGCAACAATAGTCCTGAGAAGGACTCTGCTACTGTACTAACTATAAAGGGCCGCAAAGCTTTCCCTGAAGCAGCGACACTCTCCCTGCACTGACTGTCTGGATAGTTGTGAGCAGAGCACAGCGCGCCGGACGGTATAAAGGCTCGGTCACGCTGTGCAGGCCGGCCAATCACTGCAATTCCACAACTAACAGGGCTGTGGCATTGCAGTGGTCTGCCAGCCAATCCCTGCATGAGGGCTGGCTCTCAAAAGAGCGCCAACATGCAGAAATGAAGACCACGAGTACAGCCCGAGTATCGCGAGATTACTCGGTCCCCGCCGAGCAGCCCGAGTACAGCGATACTCGTGCGAGTACCGAGTAGTTACAAGCATGCTCGCTCATCACTAGTTATGAACAGACGAATCAAAGTTTGAGGTATATGGATCAAACAGAAAAACATTTGTGAGACGCAGAACAACTGACAAGATGCTGGAAGAGTGCCTGACGCCATCCGTCAAGCATGGTGGATTTAATGTGATGGTCTGGGGTTGTTTTGGAGTTGGTAAAGTGGGAGATTTGTACAAGGTAAAAGCCTTTCTTATTCAAAATCCCTATCACTCCATTTTGCAATGCCATGCCATACCCTGTGGACAGCGCTTGATTGGAGCCAATTTCATTCTACAACAGGACAATGACCCAAAGCCACCTCCAAATTATGCATGAACTATTTAGAATAACAGCTGCCTGCTTCTTCCCTATCTGTAATGGAGTGGCCAGCCAAGTCACCAGATCTCAAGCATATTGAGCTGTTGTGGGAGCAGCTTGACCGTATGGTACGCAAAAAGTGCCCATCAAGCCAATCCAATTTGTGGGAGAGCCTTCTGGAAGCATGGGGTGAAATATCTCCAGATTACCTCAGCAAATTAACAGCTAGAATGCCAAAGGTCTGCAAAGCTGGAATTGCTGCAAAGTCGCATTCTTTGACGAAAGCATAGTTTAAAGGAGAAAATTATTATTTCAAGTAAAAATCATTATGTCTAATCTAGTCAATGTCTGGACTATATTTTCTATTCTTTACGCAACTCATTTGATAAATAAAAGTATAATTTTTCATGGAAGGTTCTGGGAGTGTGCTCTTTAACCAAGTTACTATTGCTTGTATTGATGGCGCTATAATAAATAATAATAATAATAATAATAATAATATCAAAGCGAATTTTCCTATAGGAAATAATTGAAATGCAGACAATTCAATACAAGTGTGACGCCCTGGACTAGCCAGTGAAGAAAAAACAAAAAGCCAGCACTAAATGTGCACTTCAGCACTAAAAATTCCAAACTGTACTTATAAAAATTTTGAGATTTTTTGGCAAAAAATTGCAATTTCTTGAGCTACCTCGCCACGTCACGGCAAATCTCATTTGAGGCAGTCCTACACTAAAATATTTTTATAAAATGTGCCATACGGCCTCACATATGAATAGTAGAACTGCTCTTAGCAGCACTCACCTGGTCTATTTCAATCCCGTACCCATGACTAAGTCATGGCTGTGGGCGGGACAGGTCCAAGCAAATGCTGCATGAAGTAAATAGCCTGTGGACAAGGCCTGAATGTGAACAGTCACCAACCGCCAAAATCTAGACAGGTGGAATACATCCCAAATTGGGGTGCATAGCAAGGTGGGGGTCAGCCACCGACCAGTTCAATGAAGAAAAAAAAAGCCAGCACTAAATGTGCAGTTCAGCCAGGTAGTCACAGGTAGGCCCTTGCATAACACCCGTCCCCTAAAAAGATGTCATCAGCCATCCTTAACACTAGAACTACTCATTTTGACTACTTTGCACTATGTATTTCTATATGTGTCACGAGTCCAGTAGTTCTAGTGTTAAAACCCTAGTCACCTCCCTCAAAGTTTGATGTTCACACAAGGGGGCGTGCCCAAGCGGTTGGACACGCCCACTGAGGAGTTTACAAGTCCTGAGGCAGGAAAACACAGTTCAGTTCAGTTTTGAAGGTGGAGTGGTGAAGTTCAAGTGCAGAGGGAGACCTGTGTCCAGGTCTGCCGCAGACTGAGAACAGGTGTCTGGGTCGGAGCCCAGTCACCTCTGGCTAGGAGGCATACGGTGGCCTCAGCCTGCAGGAGACGGGAAGACGGCTCGGTGGAACCGTAAGGGACCGGGACAGGGTAGTGGCCCGCCTGTACCGAACCAGGGAACCAACTGGAAACCGGGGCACAAAGGGGGGTACTCAGACCCTGAAGCGGGGTCCAGAAACCAGTGGACTAAGTTAATTAACTGATTGAGGTCTGGACTTTAGGTCATTTCCCACCCAAGTCCCGACTGAAGACAACAGCCCACCGAGGGGGATAGAAAGCCACCGCATAGGCAGAGAGATCCCACATACCAGCGTCTGCGGGCAAACAGGCTATCCCGACATATACAACGCCGGGGAGCGGGCTCCCGTTGCTGAAGCACAGGCAGCCCAAAGCTACAGTAAAAGGTGCAGGAGAAAGGCGGAGACCACCAACCCAAGTAGGGGGACCAGACGCAGCCAACTGCGGGCACCGACCACCATCATCTTGGTTTACCAGAGACTCTTGTGCATCAATCATAGTGAGTACAACTGGGCCCTCGGGCCGCGCACCGCCCTGCACCGCCAATCACCGACATACCATCCCAAAAGGGTCCTGGGGCCATCACCCCTGCCCACGGAGGGGTTAACACCTTTGCTGCGCAACATCTCCCCCGGGTGCCTAGTAAACAGCAGAGGTGGTGTCCACATTCACCACAACCCGTGGGTGGCGTCATGAACTTACCTAAAAACCACGGCCCCGGCCGTAAATCTAACCCCTTCAAAGCGCCAGCCCATTTCAGAGCGAAGTGACCCCGGGTCCGGAGGCACTCGAGCCACCCACCAACGAGCCCGGATCTGAGCAGCTCGGCTGCAGCCGAGTGCGGGGCGGTACACAAGCAATGTGCTCTACTGGTTATCAATAAGTACAATACTGTATCCACAAATGCAAATTGATAGATATACTATATAGTATATACTGTACTGTAGAATGGCATACTGTGTACAGTATACAGTACATATCTACAGAAAGTTACCTCCAGAGCGTGGTGAAAGGACGGACCCAGAAGTGAGCACGGTGAGTATTTGCTCTTATTGCAAAGCATTGCTCTTAAACCAAGTTACACATTTTTAGAAAGCTTTGCTTGTCTTGCAAAACGCTCTCAAACCAAGATACTCTTAATCCAAGGTTATACAGTTAGGTCCAGAAATATTTGGACAATGACACAATTTTCGCGAGTTGGGCTCTGCATGCCACCACATTGGATTTGAAATGAAACCTCTACAACAGAATTCAAGTGCAGATTGTAACGTTTAATTTGAAGGTTTGAACAAAAATATCTGATAGAAATTGTAGGAATTGTACACATTTCTTTACAAACACTCCACATTTTAGGAGGTCAAAAGTAATTGGACAAATAAACCAAACCCAAACAAAATATTTTTATTTTCAATATTTTGTTGCGAATCCTTTGGAGGCAATCACTGCCTTAAGTCTGGAACCCATGGACATCACCAAACGCTGGGTTTCCTCCTTCTTAATGCTTTGCCTGGCCTTTACAGCCGCAGCCTTCAGGTCTTGCTTGTTTGTAGGTCTTTCCGTCTTAAGTCTGGATTTGAGCAAGTGAAATGCATGCTCAATTGGGTTAAGATCTGGTGATTGACTTGGCCATTGCAGAATGTTCCACTTTTTTTCACTCATGAACTCCTGGGTAGCTTTGGCTGTATGCTTGGGGTCATTGTCCATCTGTACTATGAAGCGCCGTCTGATCAACTTTGCGGCATTTGGCTGAATCTGGGCTGAAAGTATATCCCGGTACACTTCAGAATTCATCCGGCTACTCTTGTCTGCTGTTATGTCATCAATAAACACAAGTGACCCAGTGCCATTGAAAGCCATGCATGCCCATGCCATGACGTTGCCTCCACTATGTTTTACAGAGGATGTGGTGTGCCTTGGATCATGTGCCGTTCCCTTTCTTCTCCAAACTTTTTTCTTCCCATCATTCTGGTACAGGTTGATCTTTGTCTCATCTGTCCATAGAATACTTTTCCAGAACTGAGCTGGCTTCATGAGGTGTTTTTCAGCAAATTTAACTCTGGCCTGTCTATTTTTGGAATTGATGAATGGTTTACATCTAGATGTGAACCCTTTGTATTTACTTTCATGGAGTCTTCTCTTTACTGTTGACTTAGAGACAGATCCACCTACTTCACTGAGAGTGTTCTGGACTTCAGTTGATGTTGTGAACGGGTTCTTCTTCACCAAAGAAAGTATGCGGCGATCATCCACCACTGTTGTCATCCGTGGACGCCCAGGCCTTTTTGAGTTCTCAAGCTCACCAGTCAATTCCTTTTTTCTCAGAATGTACCCGACTGTTGATTTTGCTACTCCAAGCATGTCTGCCATCTCTCTGATGGATTTTTTCTTTTTTTTCAGCCTCAGGATGTTCTGCTTCACCTCAATTGAGAGTTCCTTAGACCGCATGTTGTCTGGTCACAGCAACAGCTTCCAAATGCAAAACCACACACTTGTAATCAACCCCAGACCTTTTAACTACTTCATTGATTACAGGTTAACGAGGGAGACGCCTTCAGAGTTAATTGCAGCCTTTAGAGTCCCTTGTCCAATTACTTTTGGTCCCTTTAAAAAGAGGAGGCTATACATTACAGAGTGTTATGATCCGGAACCATGGAAGATCACCACACATCATTGGCAAAAAGGTGACAAGAGCCTTGGCAACTAATCTGGCCGCCATCCCCTTACTAACCAACACAACTAGAAGTAGCCGAGGGGTGAACTAACATCCTGTGCACCGCGAACCCAGCCGGAGAACTAACTATCCTAAAGGTAGGAAAGATGAATAACTCTCTGCCTCAGAAAATAGACAAGAATAGCAAGCCCCCCACATTCAAAGACTGCGGTGATATAGGAAAAACACAATACACAGGTAGATGACAGGATTAGCAAAAGGTGAGGCCCCCGCTGACTAAAATAGGAAAGGACAGGAAAGGGACTGATGGTAGCCAGAGAAAAACCCTACAAAATACCAACTTCCTGATAGTACAAAAAGGCCCTCAGATCGCTCGATCTGAACTCCGTCCTATACCAGGTGCCCTTGTCATACCAATGGACAGAAAACAAGAATTATAACAAATTCAACAAGCCATAAACACATGGACCCAAAGGAGCTATACTCCACACAGAACTGCAGGGAGTTCCTCAACAATCCACTGAGGGGGAAAATCCCTGGAAGGAAATAAACTGAAACCAACCACAACAAATGACAAACCCAGATAAACAAAAGAACCAGACAATAAATAAAGAGCAAGCACTTATCTGGGGAAGATGTGGTGTAGAGCAGGATTAAGCAGGCTGAAAATACAAAGTACAACTGACATCCGGCAACAGCCTGCAATCAGACCAGGACTTAAATAAGCAGAGAATTAGGAAAGGACACACCCACTGCACAACCCACCTGGTCTCTGTCCAAACCCTTCCTGGCCACCAGAGGGAGCCTCCCAGCAGCCAAGACATAACTAACATTCACAACAACAGAGCTATGATTCCTAAACCCTTTCTCCGATTTGGATGTGAAAACTCTCATATTGCAGCTGGGAGTGTGCACTTTCAGCCCATATTTTATGTATAATTGTATTTCTGAACATGTTTTTGTAAACAGCTAAAATAACAAAACTTGTGTCACTGTCCAAATATTTCTGGACCTAACTGTATATACACACACACACACACATATCCACATGCACATACATACCCAGAAACACCAGCACATACAGTGCATAACACAGAATAACACACATATCACACACACACGTGACGCCCTGGACTAGCCAAGTAGTCACAGGTAGGCCCTTGCATAACACCCGTCCCCTAAAAAGGTGTCATCAACCACCCTTAAAACCCTAGTCACCTCCCTGAGGGTTTGATGTTCACACCAGGGGGCGTGCCCAGGCAGTTGGACACGCCCACCGAGGAGTTCACAAGTCCTGAGGCAGGAAAACACAGTTCAATTCAGTTTTGACGGTGGAGTGGTGAAGTTCAAGTGCAGAGGCAGACCTGTGCCCAGGTCTGCCACAGACTGACAACAGGTGACTGGGTCGGAGTCCAGTCCACTCTGGCAAGGAGGCATACGGTGGCCTCAGCCTGCAGGAGCTGGGAAGACGGCTCGGTGGAACCGTAAGGGACCGGGACAGGGTAGTGATCCGCCGGTACCGAACCGGGGAACCGACTGGAAACCGGAGCACAAAGGGGGGGCCACGTTAATTAACTGATTGAGGTCTGGACTTTAGGTCCTTTCCCACCCAAGTCCCAACTGAAGACAACAGCACACTGAGGGGGATAGAAAGCCACCGCATAGGCAGAGAGATCCCACGGGCCAGCGTCTGCGGGCAAACGGGCTCTCCCGACATACACAATGCCGGAGAGCGGGCTCCCATTGCTGAAGCACAGGCAGCCCAAAGCTACAGTACAAGGTGCAGGAGAAAGGCGGAGACCACCAACCCAAGTAGGGGGACCAGACGCAGCCGGCTGCGGGCACCGACCACCATCATCTTGGTTTACCAGAGACTCTTGTGCATCAATCATAGTGAGTACAACTGGGCCCTCAGGCCGCATACCGCCCTGCACCGCCAAGCACCGACATACCATCCCAATCGGGTCCCGGGGCCATCACCCCTGCCCACGGAGGGGTTAACACCTTTGGGGCGCAACATCTCCCCCGGGTGCCTAGTAAACAGCAGCGGTGGTGTCTATGTCGCGGGCGGAGGAGGGGACGCTGCGCTCTCCCACTGCTCGGGTCCGGCTCTGCTGCGGCCTGCTTGCTCGCTGCTCGGTGGTGGCTCGAGCGGCGGGCCGGATCCCGGGGCCTCGAGCGGCGCTCCTCGCCCGTGAGTGAAAAGGGGAGTTGATTGTGGGGGTTTTTATATTGTCCGTGATGCCACCCACGGTTGAGGTGAGGTTGTGACACCACTGCTGCTCTAGACGGGGATCCCGGGAGCGATGACAGGGAGCAGATTGGATGTTGGTTCTCCCCTCCGTGGGTAGAGGGGGTTGGTTGTCCCACGGCCCGGTGATGGGTAGGGATGGATTGCAGGCGGGCTACGGGGCCTGGTGAGGTGCAGGGTCGCGGGGGCAGCGCTGTGCCGCGCGGCACAGTGGTACTCACTCAGCCAATGATGAAGACACAGTTCTTGGTAAAACACACGGCTGGATGGACGGGTCCCACAGGCGGCTGCGGTGTTTTCTGCTCCCGGCAGGTTGATGGTGACTGCCTTTCCCTGCACCTGTGTAATGTTTGGTTCCAATGGGTTCCCACCGGTAACCCGCTCCCCAGCTTGGATATGGGCTGGGGGAGCCCCTTTTGCCCACAGGCTCTGGCCCTGGGAACGGTAGTCTTGGCGGTGGCTGTGTTTCCCTCTCTCGGTTGGACTGTTGCCTTCTATCAGGACGTGGCTGCTGGGAAACCCAGGAGGTTCCCTTCACTAACGGATTTGACAAATTCATGGCGACTCCTAGCCTTGTCAGGGTCCGTAAGCCCCCGCCGGGTGGTGCTGGCTTCTCTTTGCGTACCGGTCCGGTACCGCCGGGCTACCGCCCGTCCACGGTCCTTACGACTAGCTCCAATAGGCCACTCCTGCAGACGGTCACCACCGTCTGCCAACCTTGCTGCTCCGTCCGGGCCACACACCCGGACCAACTTCAGTCTGCTCTACTACCACTTTCCTTCCTCTCACTTTCTCCTCCAAACTCTAACTGACTGTTTTCCCGCCTCCAGGACTGTGAACTCCTCGGTGGGCGGAGACCAACCGCCTGGCTCCACCCCCTGGTGTGGACATCAGCCCCTGGAGGAAGGCAACAAGGGTTTTTGTCTGATTTTGGTGTGCCTGACCGGGAGTGTGGGGTGTGTTGGTGTTGTTCTGTGATGACCTGGCTCTTCCAGGGCGCCACATCCACATTCACCACAACCCGTGGGTGGCATCACAAACTTACCTAAAAATCACGGCCCCGGCGGTAAACCCAACCCCCTTCAAAGCGCCAGCCCCTTTCAGAGCGAAGTGACCCCCGGGTCCGGAGGCGCTCGAGTCACCCACCAACGAGCCCGGACCCGAGCGGCTTGGCTGCAGCCGAGCGCGGGGCGGTACACACACATAGCATATATATATATATATATATATATATACTACCAGATACATTGTTTATATTATTTCACATAAAAAGTGAACAACAATTATTAGTAAGAGCAACAAAACATGTCATCGGTAGAGTTGAGCGCGGTTCGTGGTTCTCCAGTTCGCGGCTCGAGTGATTTTGGGGGCTGTTCTAGATCGAACTAGAACTCGAGCTTTTTTGCAAAAGCTCGATAGTTCTAGATACGTTCAAGAACGGTTCTAGCAGCAAAAAGCAGGGCTTTTTACAGCTACAGTGTGTAGGAGCCATCGCTGGCAGCCTGCCAGATGCTGGTAACCAAGATAAACATCGGGTATCCAAGCAAAGCGCTTTGGTTAGTAACCCGATGTTTATCCTAGTTACGTGCAGGAAGCCCACACTTCCCCGCTCAGCTCGCTCCGCCCCCTCCTGCCCGCGGCATGTACACACGTACACACACACACACACACACACACACACACTCTGCACACATGGCCCCGCTCGGCTTACCTGCGGTGATGAAGTCCCGCCATCCCGACCTCAGCGCTGTCACTGTCCTCCATGGCCGCCGCTTGTCACATCACCTTCTCTCGCTTCCGACCCGAGACTGACTAGCGGTGACGTCACGGGCCTCTCGCGATACTTGGCTGTGAAGGCGGCGGTCATTGAACTCAGTGACAGGTGCCGTCGGCAGTGCAGGAGATCAGCGCAGGTAATGTACCTCGCTGACAGAAGCATTTGTCATGCCCTGCAGTGACCTGGGCTGACCTATTGATGTTAGCTCAGATCACTGCACTGCTCTCCCAGCCAATGGGGAACATTCTGCTCTTCATTGACTGGGACAGTGTGGATCGTCATGGCAACCCCTTGGATTACACCAGACCTGGATTTGTTTTTCTTTCTAATAAATTGGTTAAAGAGGGAATGTTTTGGGGAGTGTTTTTTCAAATAAAAATGTGTTTGTCGTCTATTTATTTTATTACTGACTGGGTTGGTGATGTCGGGAATCTGATAGACGCCTGACCTCACCAACCCCAGGGCTTGATGCCAGGTGACATTACACATCTGGTATTAACCCCATATATTACCCCGTTTGCCACCGCACCAGGGCGCGGGATGAGCTGGGACGAAGCACCAGGATTGGCGCATCTAATGGATGCGCCACTTCTGGGGCGGCTGCGGCCTGCTATTTTTAGGCTGGGGAGAGTCCAATAACCATGGACCTCCCTAGTCTGAGAATATCAGACCCCAGCTGTCCGCTTTACCTTGGCTGGTGATCCAATTTTGGGGGGACCCCTACGTGGTTTTTTTTTTCAATTATTTATTTAATTTAAAATAACAGCGTGGGGTGCCCTCAGTTTTGGATTACCAGCCAAGGTGAGGTTGCCAGCTGTGGTCTGCAGGCTGCAGCCATCTGCTTTACCCTAGCTGGCTACAAAACTAGGGGGAACCCTACGTCATTTTTTTTTTCATTTTTTTGGCTAAATACAAAGCTAAGCACCCCTTAGTGCCACATGAAAGGCACCAAAGGGTGCAAAATTACAAAAGGCAGGAGAGTGGGACATTATGTGTCTTTCTGCCATTATAATGACAGAAAAGACTGATATGAAGTGCACAAGCACAGGAAAATCACCAGAGTGCTCTACGCTGTGAAAACCAGTAGAAAATGGCACTGGAGGGCACATGTGACCGCCTCATGTAGGATGAAGCTATGGATCCTGGGTAAATTTATGCTTTTACCCTCCTTCAGTTTTTTTTGCAGTACACAAAAAAAACGGAAGGCACACGGATGACAAACAGATGACATACGGACCGTCAACGGAACGGAAACGGATGCCACACGGATGCACCCGTGAAAAAAAACTGACTGTTTTTTGCAGACCGCAAAAATGGATCGGTCGTGTTAATGTAGCCTTATTCTGATCTGCTGTTTATAAACAGCAGGCAGAAATAAGTGAATAACGCCCCCCGGTGTCAGAAAATCTCCGGGGTTTCAGGGCTAGCTGAGACCCTGGAGATCATGATTCAGGACGTTTTTTTCCGGTCCCCGCTCACGTGATCACAGGTATACACCGTACACCGATGATCACGTTACAGTAAATGACAGCGCCGGTAAAAAATTATTTATCTCCCATCTGGCATGAACAAACACTTCTTCTCCACTTCTTCTCCACTTCTTCTCCACTTTTTCTCCACTTTTTCTCCACTTTTTCTCCATTTTTTCTCCACTTTTTCTCCATTTTTTCTCCACTTTTTCTCCACTTTTTCTCCATTTTTTCTCCATTTTTCTCCACTTTTTCTCCACTTTTTCTCCACTTTTTCTCCATTTTTTCTCCACTTTTTCTCCACTTTTTCTCTACTTTTTCTCCATTTTTTCTCCATTTTTTCTCCACTTTTTCTCCACTTTTTCTCCACTTTTTCTCCATTTGTTCTCCACTTTTTCTCCACTTCTTTTTCAACTTTTTCTCCACTTTTTCTCCACTTTTTCTCCACTTTTTTTCAACTTTTTCTCCACTTTTTTTCAACTTTTTCTCCATTTTTTCTTTACTTTTTCTCCACTTTTTCTCCACTTTTTCTCCATTTTTTTCTCCATTTTTTTCTCCATTTTTTCTCCACTTTTTTTCCACTTTTTCTCCACTTTTTCTCCACTTTTTCTCCACTTTTTCTCCGTTCTTTTTCTATGGTCGGTCTACCCATTAGCTCTGCCATGCATAGTGTAGCTCTACACCTACTGCACATGTTACTTTATGATTGACATCTCTTTCGTACCAGAGCTGTCTAAGCCTACTCTGACCCCATATTTGTCATTACTATATTGTCCTTGTACTGTATTATGACATTTGTATCATGTGTTTCATTTCTTGCTGTGTTGCAATTTTTTTGCTGCATCCCAATTGTACCTCTACATTGTTCGAGTTTATGTTATTGTTCTCTCACTCTTATGTGATACTGATTATTGTCATTTTTCATGATTACATGCAGATAAGTCCAATCTGACGAAGGTTCAGGCCGAAACGTCATTTGTAACTTGTTTTGGACAAAAACATATATGCTTATGAAAAAATTTTTTTTCTTAATACGGACCAATAAAGAGTGATTTTGCATTACTATCCGTTGTGACTTACTGACTTAGTCTGGGAGATTTAGAGTGCCGAGGTTACTCACTAATTTTATCTATTATTAACTCTGAGCACCTATATACCAGTGAGCAGAGCTTCCTCTACAGTAGTTCTCCTGATTAGGCATCCCCTTACCTCATGAGCAGGGCATTGCAGCTTTGGTAGCAACCATTACGACATGGACTCTGCTGCTGTGGACCCGGGGAGAGTGAGTGCAGATTCATTGCACCCACACTCCTCACATGAAGGGTCCGCACTCCTAGAAAATGGGGGATACGTGCCCTGAGTGTCTCCCCCCCATATTCTAGATGGTCCAGAGTCGTCGTGGGACCCCTTTATTTTTTTTCTTACAATAAATTGGTGAAAGAGGAAATGTTTTGGGGACTGTTTTTTCAAATAAATTTCTTTTGTCGATTTTTTTTTTTGTTAGTACTGACAGTTTATGATGTTGGGTATCTAATAGACGCCATGACATCACAAACTGCTGGGCTTGATCTCAGGTGACTTTACAGCTAGTATCAACCCGATTTATTACCCCGTTTGCCACTGCACCAGGGCACGGGATGAGCTGGGGTGAAGCGCCAGGATTGGCGCATCTAGTGGATGCGCCACGTCTGGGGTGCCTGTGGCCTGCTATTTTTAGGCTGTGAAGGCCCAATAACTATGGACCTTCCCACCCTGAGAATACCAGACCACAGCTGTCCGCTATACCTTGGCTGGTGATCCAATTTGGGGGGGACCCTACTTTTATTGTGTAATTATTAATATTTATAAAATAATTATAAAAAAGAGCCTGAGGGGACCTCCACATTGGATCCCCAACCACGGTAAAGCTGCCAGCTGTGGTTTTCAGGCTACAGCCGTCTGCTTTACCCTAGCTGGCTATCAAAAATGGGAGGACCCAACGTCATTTTTTTTTTTAACTATTTTTTAAATAGAAAAAATTAATGGGCTTCCCTGTATTTTGATTGCCAACCAAGGTAACGGCAGGCAGATGGGGGTGGCAACCCATAGCTGTCTGCTTTATCTGCGCTGAGAATCAAAAATACCGCGGAGCGCTACGGCATTTTTTTAAAGATTTATTTTTACAGCACTGTGATGTCCAGCAATCAAAATACAGGGAAGCCCATTTTGTTTTTAGTTATTTAAATAAATAATTAAAAAAAATATATATGGGCCCCCGCTGCATTTTTTGTATTGCTAGCTAAGGGTAATCCAAGCAGCTACTGGCTGCTAACCCCCACTTCTTGGTGTTACCTTCACTGGCAATGGAAAATCCAGGGAAGCATTTTTTATTTTTTTTGCCAAAAAACTACAAAAAAGGACGTGAGCTTCGCCATATTTTTGTATGCCAACCAGGTATAGCAGGCAGGTGCTGGAAGAGTTGGATACAGCGCCAGAAAATGGCGCTTTTATGAAAATGCCATTTTCTGAGGCGGCTGCAGACTGCAATTCGCAGCAGTGGGGCCCAGAAAGCTCAGGTCAACCTGTGCTGCAGATTCCAATCCCCAGCTGCCAAGTTGTACCTGGCTGGACACAAAAATGGGGCGAAGCCTACGTCATTTGTTTTCTAATTATTTCATGAAATTCATGAAATAATAAAAAAAGGGCTTCCCTTTATTTTTGGTTCCCAGCCGGGTACAAATAGGCAACTGGGGGTTGGGGGCAGCCGTACCTGCCTGCTGTACCTGGCTAGCATACAAAAATATGGCGAAGCCCACATAATTTTTTCAGGGGGCAAAAAACTTCTGCATACAGTCCTGGATGGAGTATGCTGAGTCTTGTAGTTCTGCAGCTGCTGTCTGTCTGTATGGAGAAGAGCAGACAGCAGCTGCAGAACTACAAGGCTCAGCATACTCCATCCAGGACTGTATGCAGAAGTTTTTTGCCCACCAAAAAAATTATGTGGGCTTCGCCATATTTTTGTATGCTAGCCAGGTACAGCAGGCAGCCACGGGCTGCCTCCAACCCCCAGTTGCCTATTTGTACCCGGCTGGGAACCAAAAATATAGGGAAGCCCGTTTTTTTTAATTATTTCACTTATTTCATGAAATAATTAAGAAACAAATGACGTGGGCTTCGCCCCATTTTTGTGTCCAGCCAGGTACAACTAGGCAGCTGGGGATTGGAATCCGCAGCACAGGTTAGCCCGAGGTTTCTAGGCGCCTCTGCTGCGAATTGCAGTCCGCAGCCGTCCCAGAAAATGGCGCTCTCATAGAAGCGCCATCATCTGGCGCTGTATCCAACTCTTCCAACAGCCCTGGAGCCGGGTGGCTTGTTGGGTAATCATGAGTTAATACTGGCTTTGTTTTACTAGCCAGTATTAAGCCAGAGATTCTTAATGTCAGGCACGTTTGACCCGGCCATTAAGAATCTCCAATAAAGGGTTAAAAAAAAGACACCACACAGAGAAAAAATACTTTAATAGAAATAAATACACAGACACATTAGAGACTCTATCTTTATTACCCCCTGTCAGCCCTCCACGATCCATGGTCTTCTGTCTTTCTCGTGCAACAAATGCAGCTCTGCTACATCACTGCTGCATGGGGGAAGACGCTGCTTCCCGTGGAGCATTCACTCCGTGAAAGCTGCACGAGAAGCAGCGTGCAGCCTTCACTCCGTGAGTGATCAGTGCTGCTAGCGGTAACAACGGTAACGCTGACAGACGCGTTACCATAGCAACGGTGCTCCCGGAGCCGCGGTTAGCGGTGATGTCACCGCTAACTGCGTTGCTATGGCAACGGTGATCTCCATTAATGACCGACTGTGTCAGCCGGTCCCTAACGGAACGGGGAGTCGACCGTGTGCTAGAGCATGTCGCCGGTACACGGCGATACACAAATGTGCACCGTGTACCGGAGAGATGCACTCGCAGGTCCTACATGACGCGTCATAGTCATGTGACCAGTCTGTAGCCAATGAGATAATAGCCACGTGACTGGTCACATGGCTATTTTGACGTCACGATAGGTCCTGTATCTCTGCTGGCAGTGCCGGTCACCGGGAGGATTCAGCGATCATCGGATGGAATAGCGGCAGGAGACAGAGTGCAGGAGGGATCGCAGAGGACCGGTAAGTGTTATGGCAATGTTTATTAACTGTATGTGTACATTTATAATGCATTTTTATGTGTTTGTGATTGCCTCCCATTATAGCCTATTGGTTCGCGTTCGGTTCGTCGAACGTTCAACGAACCGAACTCGAACGGGACCTCGGCTCGGCGAACCGACCTCGAGCCGAACCGCGACCGGTTCGCTCATCTCTAGTTATCGGCTCATAACACTTCAGGGAATGATCTTTCAGCAGTGTTTACATAAATGTGATATTTAAGATAACTCCGCTGTTGCTATAAAACTAATAATTTTTTTAATGATTTTGGTCTAAAATCTATACTATTTTGTCTGCTAAATTATTTATTTGATTTATAATAACTTTAGACATTTAGGACAAGAGTATGTATTAAGATATTTTTGACCATTATATGCAAAGGATACCAGTTTCTTGAATTGTTTATTCATAGCATACATGATCATATATATTTTTTTATATTTATTTGGCATAGTGTATAATAATATCATCTTATTGTTACTATTATATCTATTTATATTTATATTGTGGATTAGCATACATTTATTTATTCTCTGTATCTTGTTGTGTAGTGCCACCTTATGGTTATTTGCGATTAATACAATATAACTTCAGATTTTAATGAATTTTCTCAATTTATATTTTAAAACCAATTGTGGTCTGTAGTGCACTTTTTGTATATAGGTTTTGTTGATATGGTGCTTGACCAATATGTATAGTCAAAATACCTTTTATAAGTCCTTCCCTAAGTCACGCATATCATACTATCATAGTATCATAGTTTTTAAGGTTGAAGGGAGACTCTAAGGGGTACTTTGCACACTACGACATCGCAGGTGTGATGTCGGTGGGATCAAATTGAAAGTGACGCACATACGGCATCGCAGGCGACATCGTAGTGTGCAAAAGTGTCGTAATCGTATCATCGGTCTAGCGTCGGCGTAATCCATAATTACGCTGACGCGATGGTCCGATGTTGTTCCTCGCTCCAGCAGCAGCACACATCGCTATGTGTGAAGCCGCAGGAGCGAGGAACATCTCCTACCGGCGTCACCGCAGCTCCCGTAGGATATGCGGAAGGGAAAAGGTGGGCGGGATGTTTACATCCCGCTCATCTCCGCCCCTCCGCTCCTATTGGCCGCCTGCCGTGTGACGTCGCAGTGACGCCGTATGACCCGCCCCCTTAATAAGGAGGCAGGTCACCGGCCAGAGCGACGTCCCAGGACAGGTGAGTCCATGTAAAGATGCCGTAGCGATAATGTTCGCTACGGCAGCTATCACAAGAATATCGCGGCTGCGACGGAGGCGGGGACTATCGCGCTCGGCATCGCAGCATCGGCTTGCGATGTCGCAGCGTGCAAAGTACCTCTAAGTCCATCTAGTTCAACCCGTAGTCTAACATGTTGATCCAGAGGAAGGTAAAAAAAAACAACAAAAAAACCCAATGTGGCAAACAAGCTCCAATGGGGAAAAAATTTCCTTTCTGACTCCACATACGGCAATCAGACTAGTTCCCTGGATCAACACCCTGTCATAAAATCTAATATACATAACTAGTAATATTACATTTTTCAAGAAAGGCATCCAGGCTCTGCTTAAATGTTAGTAGTGAATCACTCATTACAACATCATGCGGCAGAGAGTTCCATAGTCTGACTGCTCGTACAGTAAAGAATCCTCATCTCTGATTATAATTAAACCTTCTTTCCTCAAGACGTAGCGGATGCCCCCATGTTCCAGTTGCAGGCCTAGGTGTAAAAAGATCTTTGGAAAGGTCTCTGTACTGTCCCCTCATATATTAACACATTGTGATTAGATCCCCCTAAGCCTTCGTTTTTCCAAACTAAATAACCCCAAGATTAATAACCTGTCTTGGTATTGCAGCCCACCCATTCCTCTAATAATCTTGGTCGCTCTACTCTGCACCCTCTCCAGTTCAGCTATGTCCTTCTTATATATCGGTGACCAGAATTGTACACAGTATTCTAAGTGCGGTCGCACTAGTGACTTGTACAGAGGTAGAACTATATTTTTTTCATGAACACGTATACCTCTTTTAATACATCCCATTATTTTATTAGCCCTGGCAGCAGTTGCCTAACACTGTCCACTAAAGTTAAGTTTACCATCCACCCGTACACCCAAGTCTTTTTCTGTGTCTGTTTTACCCAGTGTTCTACAATTAAGTACATAATTATAAATTTTATTTCCTCTACCCAAGTGCATGACCTTACATTTATCTACATTAAACTTCAATTGCCACTTCTCCGCCCAATCCTCCAATTTACATAAATCTCCCTGTAATATAAAATTATCCTCCTCTGTATTGATTACCCTGCAGAGTTTATTATCATCTGCAAATATTGAAATTCTACTCCTCATGCCCCCAACAAGGTCATTAATAAATATGTTGAAAAGAAGCGGGCCCAATACTGACCCCTGTGGTACCCCACTATGAACTGAGACCCAGTCCGAGTACGTACCATTAATAACCACCCTTTGTTTGCTATCACTGAGCCAGTTTTTAACCCAGTTACACATATTTTCCCCTATCCCCATTATTCTCATTTTAGGTACCAACCTTTTGTGTGGCACCGTATGAAAAGCTTTTGAAAAGTCCATATACACATCCACTGCATTTCCCTGGTCGAGGCTTGAACTTACATCTTCATAGAAGCTGATCGAATTAGTTTGACAGGTTCGATCCCTCATAAACCCATGTTGATACTCTGTCATAAGGTTATTTTTCTTGAAATACTCCAGTATAGCATTTCTCAAGAAACCCTCAAGAATTTTATCAACCGTAGAGGTTAAACTTACCGGCCTATAATTTCCCGGCTCAGTTTTTGTCCCCTTTTTGAATATTGGCACCACATTTGTTATGCGCCAGTCCTGCGGTACCGACCCTGTTATTAAGGTCTATCTATCACAGAACTCAATTCCTGTAGTACTCTGGGGTGTATGCCATCCGGGCCCGGAGATTTGTCAACCTTAGTGATTTCGAGGCGGCGGCGTACTTCCTGCTGGGTTAAGCAGGTAATATTCAAGGGTGAATTTATGGTATCACTGGTCATGTCATCTGCCATGGCATTTTCTTGTATAAAAACCGTAGAAAAAAAGTCATTCAGCAGGTTGGCTTTACCCTCATCCCCCTCCACTATTTCACCAAGACTATTTTTAAGGGGGCCAACACTATCGCTTTTCAGTTTTTTACGGTTTATGTAGTTAAAGAATATTTTGGGATTATTTTTACTTTCTCTCGCAATGAGTCTCTCTGTCTCAAACTTAGCTAACTTAATTTGCTTTTTACATATTTTATTTAATTTTCTATAATTATATAATGCCTCATCACTACCTACCCTCTTTAATTCTTTTAAGGCTTTCTGTTTTTCTTTTATTGCTTCCCTTACAGCTCTATTTAGCCATAGGGGTTTCCTCCTATTTCTAGCATGTTTGTTCCCATAGGGTATATTTTCTGCACAAGCCCTATTCAGGATGCTCATGAAAGTCTCCCATTTGCTTTGTGTACTTTTATTACTTAGTACATCATCCCAGTTTATTGCACTAAGATCATCTCTCAACCGTTTAAAATTTGCTTTCCTGAAGTTTAGTGTCCTTATAGCCCCTCTACTATACATCTTACTAAAGAATACATGAAAACTTATTATTTTGTGATCACTATTCCCCAAGTAACCCCCAACTTGTATATTTAATATGCGGTCTGGCCTATTGGTTAGTACAAGGTCTAGTAGTGCTCCCCCTCTTGTGGGGTCCTGTACCATTTGTGAAAGGTAATTATCTTTCATTGTTATCAAAAATCTATTTCCTTTGCTGGAACTGCAAGTTTCTGTTCCCCAATTTATATCAGGATAGTTAAAGTCCCCCATAATAATTACCTCTCCGAGACTCGCTGCTTTATCAATTTGCTTTATGAGGAGATTCTCTACCTCTTCCATAATATTCGGCGTCTTACAGTTAGGTCCAGAAATATTTGGACAATGACACAATTTTCGCGAGTTGGGCTCTGCATGCCACTACATTGGATTTGAAATGAAACCTCTACAACAGAATTCAAGTGCAGATTGTAACGTTTAATTTGAAGTATTGAACAAAAATATCTGATAGAAATTGTAGGAATTGTACACATTTCTTTACAAACACTCCACATTTTAGGAGGTCAAAAGTAATTGGACAAATAAACCAAACCCAAACAAAATATTTTTATTTTCAATATTTTGTTGCGAATCCTTTGGAGGCAATCACTGCCTTAAGTCTGGAACCCATGGACATCACCAAACGCTGGGTTTCCTCCTTCTTAATGCTTTGCCAGGCCTTTACAGCCGCAGCCTTCAGGTCTTGCTTGTTTTTGGGTCTTTCCGTCTTAAGTCTGGATTTGAGCAAGTGAAATGCA
This sequence comes from Anomaloglossus baeobatrachus, assembly GCF_048569485.1. Classification (NCBI taxonomy): domain Eukaryota; kingdom Metazoa; phylum Chordata; class Amphibia; order Anura; family Aromobatidae; genus Anomaloglossus; species Anomaloglossus baeobatrachus. The sequence goes on from NC_134357.1 coordinate 227,065,240, forward strand.
TGCTCAATTGGGTTAAGATCTGGTGATTGACTTGGCCATTGCAGAATGTTCCACTTTTTTGCACTCATGAACTCCTGGGTAGCTTTGGCTGTATGCTTGGGGTCATTGTCCATCTGTACTATGAAGCGCCGTCCGATCAACTTTGCGGCATTTGGCTGAATCTGGGCTGAAAGTATATCCCTGTACACTTCAGAATTCATCCGGCTACTCTTGTCTGCTGTTATGTCATCAATAAACACAAGTGACCCAGTTCCATTGAAAGCCATGCATGCCCATGCCATCACGTTGCCTCCACCATGTTTTACAGAGGATGTGGTGTGCCTTGGATCATGTGCCGTTCCCTTTCTTCTCCAAACTTTTTTCTTCCCATCATTCTGGTACAGGTTGATCTTTGTCCCATCTGTCCATAGAATACTTTTCCAGAACTGAGCTGGCTTCATGAGGTGTTTTTCAGCAAATTTAACTCTGGCCTGTCTATTTTTGGAATTGATGAATGGTTTGCATCTAGATGTGAACCCTTTGTATTTACTTTCATGGAGTCTTCTCTTTACTGTTGACTTAGAGACAGATACACCTACTTCACTGAGAGTGTTCTGGACTTCAGTTGATGTTGTGAACGGGTTCTTCTTCACCAAAGAAAGTATGCGGCGATCATCCACCACTGTTGTCATCCGTGGGCGCCCATGCCTTTTTGAGTTCCCAAGCTCACCAGTCAATTCCTTTTTTCTCAGAATGTACCCGACTGTTGATTTTGCTACTCCAAGCATGTCTGCTATCTCTTTGATAGATTTTTTCTTTTTTTTCAGTCTCAGGATGTTCTGCTTTACCTCAATTGAGAGTTCCTTAGACCGCATGTTGTCTGGTCACAGCAACAGCTTCCAAATGCAAAACCACACATCTGTAATCAACCCCAGACCTTTTAACTACTTCATTGATTACAGGTTAACGAGGGAGATGCCTTCAGAGTTAATTGCAGCCCTTAGAGTCCCTTGTCCAATTACTTTTGGTCCCTTGAAAAAGAGGAGGCTATGCATTACAGAGCTATGATTCCTAAACCCTTTCTCCGATTTGGATGTGAAAACTCTCATATTGCAGCTGGGAGTGTGCACTTTCAGCCCATATTATATATAATTGTATTTCTGAACATGTTTTTGTAAACAGCTAAAATAACAAAACTTGTGTCACTGTCCAAATATTTCTGGACCTAACTGTATAACACACCCCTATCAGTATTTTATTATTCATTCTCTCTCCCCTTATCTTATCTTATAGGGACTCTACATTCTCAGTACCCTCACATATGTTGTCACGCAGGATGGGTTTTAAGGATGATTTTACATATAGACACACACCTCCCCCTCGCTTATTTGTACGGTCATTCCTGAATAGGCTATAACCCTGTAAATTAACAGCCCAGTCATAGCTCTCATCCAGCCATGTCTCTGATATGCCCACTATATCATACTTTTTTTCCAACAATATTAATTCTAATTCCTCCACCTTATTTGTGAGGCTTCGGGCATTAGTGTACATGCATGTTACGTATGACTATGTACCTCTATTCCTGCTTACTGTATTAACTGTCCTAACCCTTCCCCCCATACCACCCCCCAATTTCATTACTTGTGCCCTGGTCACTATCTGCACTACATTCCCCTTCTATAAAGTGAATACCCTCGCCCCCCATTCCTAGTTTAAACACTCCTCCAACCTTCTAGTCATCTTCTGCCCCAGCACAGCTGCACCCTCCCCATTAAAATGCAGCCCATCCCTAGCATAGAATCTGTAGCCAACTGAAAAGTCCCAATTCTCCAGAAACCCAAAACCCTCTTTCCTACACCAATTCCTGAGCCACCTGTTAACCTCCCTGATCTCCCTTTGCCTCTCTGGTGTGGCTCGTGGCACAGGTAGTATTTCCGAAAATACCACCTTGGAGGTCCTTGCTTTAAGCTTACAACCTAATTCCCTGAAATCATCTTTAACGACCTTCCACCTACCTCTAACTTTGTCATTTGTGAAAATGTGTATAATGACCGCTGGGTCCTCCCCAGCCCCTCCCAGTAATCTGTCAAACCGATCAGTGATGTGCCGAACTCGAGCGCCAGGAAGACAACACACTGTTCGGCGATCCCTGTCTTTGTGACAGATTGCCCTATCTGTCCCCCTAATAATTGAGTCCCCCACTACCAGTACCTGTTTTGCCTGCCCTGCACTCCTATTCCCCCCTTACTGGAGCAGACACTCCTCTGGTGTTCAGAGGTCATGCCTTGCTGCATCAATGCTACCCCTGTAATGACATCCCCCTCATCTGCCAAGTTTGCAAACCAATTGGGGTGTGTCAGTTCAGGACTAGCCTTCCTAGCACTTTTCCCTTTACCCCCCTTTCTAACTGTCACCCAGCTACCTACCTCACTGTCCTGCCGCTCCCTACTACGATCCTCCCCCACATCTGACCCAACAAGCTGCTGCTCAGTGAGCAGCAAACTCCTTTCCATATTGCTAAAGCATCTCAGAGTTGCCAGCTGCTTATTTAGATCCAGTATCTGGGCTTCCAAATGTGCAACTTGCGCACATCTCGAACAACAGTATGCACCCTCAAACGGCTTTTCAAGGACTGAATACATGAGACAAGATGTACACTGGATCGCATTAGCAATAGTGGAGCACATTTTCTAATGGACATAGCAACTAAATACAAACAATTCTACTGTCGATGGCTGGGGCCAGCTTTCCCCGTCACAGGAGCTGCTCGGGGAGATCGCGCTCGGATCCGGTGCCTTCTCCTCGGTGGCTCGAGCGGGCTGGACCCGGGGCTTGAGCAGCACTCCTCGCCCACGAGTGAAAAGGGAGGGGAGTTGGATTTTTGGGATGGATGGAGTGTTCGTGACGCCACCCACGGGTTGTGGTGACGGTGGGCACCACCGCTGCTAGTGACGGGGTTCCCGGGAGCGATGGCGGGGAGCAGCTAGGTGTTGGCCCCTCCGTGGGTAGGGGCTGTTGGTCCCGGGGCCCGGTAGTAGGTTGGGTTCCTTAGGATGGGTTTTGGCAGGATGCAGGGTCGTGGTGCAGCGCAGCGCGGTGCCGGATGGCATTGGTGTACTCACTCAGGCACAAATGGACAGAGTCTCTGGTAAACCAAACGGCTGGATGGACGGGGCCCACAGCCAGCTGCGGTGTTCTCCCTGGACGGGTTGATGGTGGCTATCGTTCCCTGCACCTATGGTTTTGTGTTTTGACTCCAATGCCTCAGCACCGGGAGTCCGCTCCCAGATGTATATGTGCCGGAGGAGCTCCTTTGCCCGCAGACGCTGGCCCTTTGGATCTCTGGCCCTTGGCGGTGGCACTTATCTGGAATGGTTGGGCTGTTGCCTTCAATCGGGACTTGGGTGGGAATGAACCCCTGAGGTCCAGACCACAATCAGGAAATTTGACTAAAGGTTGGCTTTAAGCCTAGTCGGGGTCTGAGTACCCTGCCTGGTGCTTGGCTCCAATCTGCTCCCCGGTTCGGTACTGGCGGGCCACCGCCCGACCCCGGTCCTACGGTTCCGCTGACCTTCGCAAACTCCTTCAGACGGCCACCACCGTCTGCCGACCTTGCTGAATGTGCCTGGGTTCCGACCCAGACATGAACAGTTTTCAATCCTCACTCACTACAGACCACAACTGGACTGACTACTGTGTTTTTCCCGCCTCCAGGCTGTGAACTCCTTGGTGGGCGGGGCCAACCGCCTGGCTCCGCTCTACCTGGTGTGGACATCAAACCTGGAGGGTGGCAACAAGGGTTTAATGTTTGACTGGTGTAACCAGTCTAGTGAAGGGGGTGTCTATGGTGTTATGTAGTGACCTGTGACCCCTGGGGTCCAGGGCGTCACATTCCCCCTTGGTTTAATGCAGACTGTCCGCGGGCTGCCCGTCCACCAACGGTTTTATTTTTCTGAAAAGATATAAAACACGGGAACAAAAACATGTAAAAACATTAAGCATTTCTTTAATTTCTTCCCTTACGGGAGGCACATTCTTAAACTGTTACAAACGGAACATTTTTATTAATAACAGGGAATGGGTCCATGTCCTTCTGCTTTCCCACCCAAGCAACCTAGACCTTGATGCTGCCCCTAAGAAATGGGCAGCACCCCTTTTCCCCAGTACGGAAAAAGGAACCTGGCCCAGGCTACCCAAGCGGGAACGGGTACGGTGTCTCGCACCCAGCAGTCACTCAGTCACCAAAGGGATCCCTGACCCGGAGGATGGTCACCGGTCCTGGTGGTAACCGGACCCCAGCCTGCTCTGCTGCGGGTCCTTCCTCCAACCAGCCTCTCCGGAGACTGGCAGTTGCGGGAAGGGCAAGTGGGGCAGATTATTTACAAACCCAATAGTTTTTGGGTGGCCTGCAAGTTCTCGGCCGTGTTCTTTGTGGATAGGGACAACAGGGGCAACATCAGTCCCAACGGGCGCTTCAACAGCTCAGCGCTGCCACAAAATAACTGTAGGTGGTCCCATCGGGGACAGTACTTTAGCCTTAACTTTGCAAATCAGGTGAAAGCCTCGGGTGATTAGTGCTCATTCATCCAGCTATTTACACAATCAACATCTTGCAGCCCTAAATGGCAGTTTCCCTATACCTAAGCGGGGGCCTACCTAGGTTAGGGCATGTGGACCTACTGGGCCCAGTGTTGTCAGTGGGAGGCGACGGGACAGAGGAGACAACTGGTCCCTCTTCCCGTGTGTCAGGTGTGGCAGGTAGAGACCTACGGGGGCAAGGGATAGGTGCATCCCTGGGTGCTTGTTCGGGTGGCTCGCTGGCGGGCATCTCCGTCTCTCTCTCTTCCACAGGTTGTGGGAACGTTATCATGGGAACTATCACTACGCCATTCTGCATAGGCCAGTCCGCTGGGAAGTCGCCCGTTACGGTATGAATCACTTCTTTCCTCTTTTCCCCGCTCGGCACGAAAGATGGCGTCTCATCCACCAGCCTTAGGGGATCTGGGCATCTCTTCAGGTGGTCCCTGGAGGTGGTAGCTGTGGTCTTCCCATCGGTCACGAATGATCAAATAAGTTTTTTCATTTTCCCATCCAGTGGGTTGTACGACGTATGGGGTCCTCTCCCACAGGTCGTCAAGTTTATGTGTACTCCTTTTGCGTTTTAGCACCACATCCCCGGGTACAAAGGGGGCAGCCAGAGCCCGCTTGTTAAAGTGCTGCTCTTGTCTTTCCCGTCTCTGGCGCAGGTTCCTTTCCAAATATTCCTGGACCTGTCGATACTGCATCTGTCGCCTAGCATCCCAGCGGTTAGTGGAGGAGAGGGCTTCTGGTGCTTCTATGTTCATCTCCAGGTCTACGAGCAGGCGTCCCGGTCGGGCCCTCATTAGATATGCAGACGTGCACTTGGTGGAGCCACAGGGGATGTTATTGTACATGTCCACCAGGTCAGGTATTCTCTCGGGCCACAGGTTCCTCTCCTCCAGCGGCAGGGTCTTGAGGAGGTTCAGGACTAGGTGGTTCATTTTCTCGCACATCCCGTTGGTCTGGGCATGGTATGGCGTAGTCCGAATCTTCTTACACCCATACAAGTGACAGAACTCTTGGAACACCTCCACTTCAAAGGCCGAGTCCTGGTCTGCGAGCACCCTTTCCGGGTAGCCGTGCGGTCGGCAGAAATAGGCCTGGAAGGCTCTAGCTGCAGTACGGCCCGTCAAATCTTTAACGGGGACAACCACCATGAACCTGAAGTAATGGTCTACGATGGTCAGGGCGTACGTGTACCCACATCGGCTGGGTGTGAGCTTGACATGGTCCAGGGCAACGAACTCCAATGGCTGGTGGGTGACGATCGGCCATAGGGGGGCCTTCTGGCTGGCTTCATCTTGCCTTCTTAGTGTGCAGGGACCACAGTCTCGACACCAGGCCTCCACAGACTCCCGCATCTCATTCCAGTAGAACCGCTCTCTCAACAGCATCTCCAGCTTTTTCCAACCGAAGTGTCTTGCACCATCGTGGTAGGCTTTCAGGACCCTGGGTACACTGACTTGGGGAACCACCACTTGGCGAACCTTCTCATGAGAGTCTTGGGATTGATCATTTCCCGGCACAGCTTCCCCTGATGCAGGTGTAGCCGGTTTCTCTCCTTCAACAACCTTTGGGCTTCTGAGGGGGCCGCAAGATCCATCCAGGAGGACCCCCGTGCGATCATGGCTTTAACCAGCTGGACCGCAGGGTCCTGATCCTGGGCTTCCTGCCACCCCTGATCGGGCAGCGTTTCAAGGTTCACCTGCTGTTGGTTAACGCAGGGCTTCTCATCTCGAGGCCGATGGAAAGTGTGCAGGTCGAATTCTTCAAGGTCATCGTTCTCTACCCCGTCATCAAGAAGGTGCGGCATTTGGAACAGCGCATCTGCATTGGTGTTCTTGCGGCCGGCCCTGTACTTGATAGTGAAATCGTAGTTGGACAGTCGAGCCATCCACTGCTGCTCCAGGGCACCCAGCTTGGCCGTGTCTAGATGTGTCAACGGATTGTTGTCCGTGTATGCAGTAAACTTCGCCGCGGCAAGGTAATGGTTGAATCTTTCAGTTATTGCCCACACAAGGGCTAAGAACTCGAGCTTGAAGGAGCTGTAATTTTCTGGGTTCCTTTCCGTTGGCCGGAGTTTTCTGCCTGCGTAGGCGATCACCTTTTCCTTCCAGTCTTGCACCTGGGACAGGACCGCGCCCAGGCCCACATTGCTGGCGTCGGTATAGAGGACGAACGGGAGACCGTAGTCTGGGTAAGCCAGGATCTCTTTGCCCGTCAGGGCCAACTTCAACTGGTGGAAAGACTCCGCATGTTTCTCACTCCAGACAAACGGGGGGCCGGGGGCCCTTCCATTCTTGGTCTGTCCCACGAGGAGGTCTTGCATGGGCGCGGCCATCTTCGTGTACCCCTTGATGAAACGGCGGTAGTAGCCCACCAGGTCTAGGAATTGCCTGACTTCTCTCACCGTGGTCGGTCGCGGCCAACTCTGGATGTCAGCAACCGTCTCCGGGGCTACGCCTTCGGCGCTTACCACATGCCCAAGGTATTGCACTTTGGGTTTCAGCAGATGGCACTTTGACGGTTTCAACTTCATTCGGTACTTGGAGAGGGCTGCGAACACTTCTGCCAGGTGCTCCAGGTGTGCCTCATACGTCTTGGAATACACGATTACATCGTCCAGATAGAATAGGACAGTCTCGAAGTTGAGATGCCCCAAGCAGCACTCCATGAGCCGTTGGAAAGTCCCCGGGGCATTGCACAGCCCGAACGGCATACTGTTGAACTCGCAGAGTCCCATGGGAGTAGCAAATGCTGTCTTCTGGCGATCTTCTGGTGCAACCGCCACCTGCCAGTACCCACTGGTAAGGTCAAGGGTAGAGAAATAGTTAGCAGTTTTTAGTGCAGCCAGCGACTCTTCGATGCGGGGGAGAGGGTAGGCATCTTTGTGCGTTATCTGGTTGATCTTACGGTAATCCACACACATTCTCATGGTACCGTCTTTTTTCTTTACCAGCACCAATGGAGCTGCCCAGGGACTACAACTATCCCGGATGACCCCTGCCTCTTTCATGTTCCTCAACATGTCTTTGGCGCGTTGATAGTGTGCTGGAGCCTATACCTGAGGGTACCTGAGTACCCTGCCTGGTGCTTGGCTCCAATCTGCTCCCCGGTTCGGTACCGGCGGGCCACCGCCCGACCCCGGTCCTACGGTTCCACTGACCTTCGCAAACTCCTGCAGACGGCCACCACCGTCTGCCGACCTTGCTGAATGTGCCTGGCTTCCGACCCAGACATGAACAGTTTTCACTCCTCACTCACTACAGACCACAACTGGACTGACTACTGTGTTTTTCCCGCCTCCAAGCTGTGAACTCCTTGGTGGGCGGAGCCAACCGCCTGGCTCCGCCCCACCTGGTGTGGACATCAAACCTGGAGGGTGGCAACAAGGGTTTAATGTTTGACTGGTGCAACCAGTCCAGGGAAGGGGGTGTCTGTGGTGTTATGTAGTGACCTGTGACCCCTGGGGTCCAGGGCGTCACACTACTCACACTTACTTTTGCTCACACTTTGTTCACTCACGCTCACAATGAAGAAGACGGGCCAAAATTCACGGGTTTTCAGAAGTCTTTCTTCCTGCTGTAACGACCAAAACCCGGTTCTCCTTGAGCTTGCGGTGACTCTTCACTTATCCCAGATGGCACTGGGAATACGCAAATTATCCCCGTAGGACTCCTCCCCTGGTTTATATATATTTTGATTGTTTCAATTATTTAAAAGGGTAGCAATGTTTTGAACTTTTGATTTTCATGCTCTATATCTCACCATCTACTACAGCTTTGAATGTGAGACTACCTTCATTTTATAGACAATCATCTTGGCTATTTCATACAACATCATGAAATCATAGTTTTTGAATGTCGGGCATCGGAGACATATTAGCAAATCGTTAACAAAAGACAGATTGGTTAATGTATGGTTTTTTTTTT